>NC_092334.1:548762500-549020000 GCF_046630445.1 Rutidosis leptorrhynchoides
GATATGTTTATATATTAGATAGAATGTAAGAGTCGTGTAACATGGAATATGATGACGTTATGATCTGTGATTCATCACGTTTCATTAGAAACTCAGCATGACTTACTGTAATATAATCACGTTGATCAAGTGTCATTATATTATACTAACTCATGCTTCAATTCCCAACACTACTTCAAAAACATTCATTTTTTTAATTCGAATTTTTCAGAATTTAGAAACTAAAACAGTTTCCTTTATAATGTAACACAGATAGCGCGAAGAGATAAATGATTTCAGATAAGAATAGTTATGAAAATATCTTCAGAAATATCGAGGATATTTATAATGGAAGATACGATGATATCTTAGAATTTCTAATATCGAAGGATGATGAAGAAGATTTGTCCGTAAAGGTTTAGAGTCATGAGCAAAGTATTCTCTAATGTCTTCAGTAGATACTGAATCATTTGGATTTTTTGAAGGCAGGTTTAGTATTTGTAATTTGTTGATGCGATAGCGAAGGTGTACGAAATACTATTATTTTTATTACGAAATACGATGAAATATGATACAAGTTTTATTATTTATTTACAAATGGGATATACCTAAACCTTGCTACAACACTATAGGCAGTGTACCTAATCGTAGAGTAGTATAGTTTTTAGTAAGTCCGGTTCGTTCCACAGGGAGACGGCTTATTTTACACTATATTTTTATATAACTATATTTGTACAAAATATAAATATATATATATATATATATATATAAATTACAATTATTATTATTATAAAAGGGGGGTTTTACCGTTTAATGACTGGTTTGTCGATTTTTTATTTTAAGCGAAACGTAAAGTAAATGACGATATTTAACTAACGATAAAATAAATAACAATAATTAAAATAACAATAAATAAAAGTACGAGGAAATATAAAATAAAATATATTATGCTTATTTAAACTTCCGTACTCATGATGTTTGACGTTTTGATTTTAATTTATTACCCTGGGTTAATTGTCCTTTGTCCTGGATTATTTGATATGTCCATCTGGTTTTGTCCATAATAGTTCATCGGTCATAATTATAAAGTGCGAGGGTCTTTGATATTGCTCAAATACATCATATATATATCTCGCAATATCATGTGAAATACTCTCGAATCAAGGATAGTTAAGGCGGTTTCTACAAGTAATACACAAAGGTATGTAAAGTGTATCGTAAAGTGGTATATAAAGAGTTTTGGTGAATTATGACCGATCTATAAGTTGTGATTTCATCATAGTTGATTCCGATACAAGTTATGGTCAAATTAGCGCTCTAAAATGATAAAACAAGGCTTCAGATATGTTGGACGCCATCCAAAATGATTGGGACTCCGTCCAAATGAAGGGAGATTATGAAAAAACGAGACAGTAAAATTCAGCACAACTGGACGCCGTCCAGAAATCTGGACACCGTCCAGCCCTTCACAACTGGACGCCGTCCAGAAATCTGGACGGCGTCCAACCCTTTACAACTGGACGCCGTCCAGTATCTTGGACGCCGTCCAGAAGTAGGTTTCAGCCTACTTTTGCTTTTTGACCAACTTTAACTACTTTAAAAGTGAATGATTGAGGGAGATACGACAAGATACGAACCAGAGGAGTTAGAAGATGATTTTAGGAGCTATTTTGGAGAACTTCAAGCTCTTTGAAGAGGCTTAAACATCCAAGAATCAAGATTCAACACCTTCTCCATTCAAGATTCATTCTCAATTAGGTTGATTTCTTGTTCTTAACAATGAATTCTACTTATCATTTGATTGTTATTTTGCTTGTTATCATGATCGTTGGCTAAACTCTATAATGTTTGTCTAGATTAATAACCAAAGTATTGGATGTAAACTTATTGATTGAATGTATTATGTGTGATAGATTAAAGCTTGAATTAAAGAACCATGCTTATTGATGTTAAATCATTTGTATCTAGTTAATTGATATGTTGTTTAAGAGAACTCTTGTTGATGTATCATATTGATTTACAATCAACTTGTCTTAGATTGATTGTTTACTAAACCGGACCAAGGGGGTAAATTAGATCAAAACGATTAGACGATATAGAGATGAATTGTGTAGAGCGAACGCAAAAGACAATTGGTATTCAAGTCTTTGATCTAGCTAATCAACTAGTCACAAACGAAAAGGTCTAGGTGATAGGGAACCCTCCACTTAGTAATTCTAGTTTGAGTACTTGCTAAAGAGAACTCTTGGCAAGTCGATTTAGGTGATTAGCATATGTATCATAGTTATTTGGTTACAAACATGAGAACTATAGAGAAAAGGGAACCCTTGATCTTATAATCGAGTTTGCGTGTTTACTAAAGAGAATTCTTGGTAAATCTATTAGGTAACTTACACACATATTCATTCAATCGGGTCTTAACAATATAACTTACATCCAATACCGAGGGTAAAATATCTAGATGAAAATTTCGTCTCTTTGATCTACATCAAACTATCTTATTTGTTTTCTTTGCACTTGTTTTCATTATATAAACTTAAAAGACCAAAAATATTGTTTTTACTTTTAATCTTCTTTGATTTGGCTAAATCGTTAAATTGCCACAAAAACATAATATCTTGTACCTTTAAGTTTCATTTACTTAGTTAATCATAATATAGTTTCTAATTCTAGTTTGACTAATACAACTGTCCTTGAAACGTTACACGGAACTAAACCATTATTTATACTACTACACGATCGGGTACACTTCCCGTTAGTGTGTAACAATCTTTAATCGGTATTTTTCCATACTATTTTATATAATAATTCATATACCACGTTTTGCACATCAAGTTTTTGGCGCCACTGCCGGGGACAGTTTTGTGTCAAAATAGATTGTTAACTAATTTGTGATTAAGTAGTTTCTTAATTATTTTAAAATTATTAATAGTCTTTGTTTTTAATTTTATAGAATCGGTGCGTTTAATAGTTTTGTTAGTAGTGTGATTGACAGATTTTAGGTTGCATATGCCACATACCCGAAGTTCAGATTCTCCATTACTTACACCGCTTACAGAACCTGATAGAAAGCTTGGTAGGATCCCAAAAGAAGTACTTGAACTTTTTGAATCTTCATCAAAGCAAGAAACTTTTGATTCAGAATCAAGTATAACCAAGCCAAGATATTCTGAATTTGAACCAGTTCATCCTCCAAATTTTGAAATGGAAGGAGAGGCAAGGCAGGTGGTACCAAGACAATCAATGGCGGCCAAGATGAAAGCAACCCGAACTGGACAAGGTAGTGCCATTACTCCGTCCACAGGTGAAGAAAAATTTGAAATAAAAGGACCTATTCTCCAAATGATTAACAACAGATGTCAATTTGGTGGTGGTCCGAATGAAGATGCAAATGAACATATTCGTCTTTTTCAAGAGATATGTCTTCTATTCAAACTTAAACCAGACACTGATCAGGCCATATTTTTAAGACTTTTCCCATGGACACTCCACGGGGAAGCACGAAGTTGGTTAGATTCATTGGCTGAGGCTACGATAGAAACTTGGGATGGTATGATGGAAAAATTTCTTAAGAAATATTTTTCAGCTTCTAAGTCCGTGAGACTCCAATAATAAATTACCCAATTCTGTCAAAAGCCGATGGAAACCTTATATGAAGCATGGAATCGGTTTTCCAAAATGCTAAGAGGTTGTCCAAACCATGGTCTGGATACTTTCCAACAAGGTCAAATTTTTTACAAGGGTTGTGATGTTGCAACCCGAATTTCCATTGATCAAGCGGCCGGAGGTTCACTCATGGACAAAACCGAGCAAGAGGCTTATGAGATAATCGAGAAGCAAGCCGATTATTCTCATGAGTGGCATCAAGAAAGACCAATTACTCGTAATGCTCAAGTCCAAAGCGTCGGTGCTTATGATGACCTTAGTTCCCTAAGTGTGAAAATAGACGGTGTTGCTCGAAACATGGATAAAATCACCAAGGAAATTCATAGTATGAAGATAGGTTGTGAATACTGTGGTGGTCTCCATTTAGGAAAAGATTGTGATGCTGGTTTAACAATGGCTCAAAAAGAAGAAGTGGATTTCATAAGCCAAAGAAATAATAATCAATTTCAAGGAAGAGCCCAATTTAACCGAAACTTCAACAACCCCTACAACCCTCAAGGTCAAAGTTCCAATTACCAACAAGGGTCAAGTAGTGGGTTCCAACAACAAACTCCGGGTTTTTATCAAAAACCCCAACAAGAAGAGAAAAAGTCAAATATGGAGAGTTTGTTGGAGAAGTTAATTGCATCTCAGACCCAGCTTGTCACCAATATAAGCCAAACAAACGAGAAGAACGAACACCAATTTAAAAACCAACAAGCTACAATTCAGAATCTGGAGAAGCAAATGAGTGGTTTAGCTAGTTTACTTAGTGAAAGAAAACCAGGGAGTTTACCAGGTGATACTAATAAGAACCCCCGAAATGAACACGCCAATGTTATCACCCCACGGAGTGGTCTAGCATAGAAGCTCCAAAAATGCCCTAAGAATCTGATTTCAGTGTTCCGTTGAACAAAAATGATGAACCGGTTAAGGAGCCGGAACAAGTGGTTGAGAAGGAAGAACGGGAGAAACCCGTAGTGAAGCCATATCAACCACCGCTCCCATACCCAAGAAAGCAACAACAAGAAAGGCTCGAAGCTAAAAGGTTAAAATTTCTAGATATGTTTAAACAAATTAACATAAATATGCCTTTTATTGATGTGATTTCAGGTATGCCCAAGTATGCTAAGTTCTTAAAAGACTTACTTACTAACCGCAAGAAGATGGAAAGCGTTTCATCAGTCACTTTAAATCCTAGATGTTCAGCGCTGGTGTCCAACACACTTCCTGAAAAGCTTCGGGATCCAGGTTGTTTTACTATTCCATGTCTAATGGGTGACCTCGACTGTATGAGGGCATTGGCCGATTTGGGTGCTAGTATCAATTTAATGCCCTATTCGATTTACCTTAAATTAGCCCCTGGGGAACTCAAGACCACACGAATGACTATTCAACTAGCTGACCGCTCTATAAAATTCCCTTGAGGAATAATAGAGAATTTGTTAGTTAAGACCGGGAATCTGATTTTTTCGGCAGACTTTGTGGTTTTAAACATGGAAGTTGATGAAAGAATACCAATTATTTTGGGTCGACCATTTTTGAATACTGCTAGATGTGTCATTGATGTTTATGACCAGCAGTTGACCCTTAGAATTGGTGAAGCTAGTGCAACTTTTGCAATTGACAAGTCATTAAAATATCCTGAATCTTCAGATGATACTTGTTATTTTATGCAAAGCATAGATTCGCATTATGAGTTCTTGCAGGAATTTCTCGAATCGGATGAAACTGGTGTATACGATTTGGCGAGTGGAGATGAAGAATTTTCCGTTGAAGAAATGGATGTGATAGCCACTTTGATGGCAAATGGGTATGAACCAACTGAGGAGGAGATAGAAAAGCTGAACAAGGATAGCGAGTACTGGAGTAAATCCTCAATTGAGGAACCTCCAATTTTGGAGCTTAAGCCGCTCCCTGATCATCTTGAGTACGTTTTCCTTCAGGAAGATTCGAATCTTCAAGTAATTATTTCCTCACTTCTTTCTAAACATGAAAAAGAACGTCTTGTTTCCTTGTTACAGGCCTACAAACCGGCCATTACATGGAAAATTCATGATATAAAAGGAATTAGTCCTTCTTATTGCACGCACAAGATCTTGATGGAAGAAAATTCCAAACCAGTGGTGCAACGTCAAAGGAGACTAAATCCTCATATGCAAGATGTTGTCAAGAAGGAAATCATTAAATTGCTTGATGCAGGTCTAATCTACCCAATCTCAGACAGTCCATGGATAAGCCCGGTCCATTGTGTTCCTAAAAAGGGTGGTATAACTGTTATCACCAATGATAAAGATGAGCTTATCACAACACGAACTATCACGGGGTGGCGAGTTTGTATAGATTATCGTAAGCTAAACGATGCCACGAGAAAAGACCATTTTCCGCTACCATTCATTGATCAAATGTTAGAGAGACTAGCAGGAAATAGCTTTTATAGTTTCCTAGATGGTTTTTTGGGGTACTTTCAAATTCCCATCTCCCCCGAGGATCAAGAAAAGACTACCTTCACGTGTCCCTATGGCACCTTTTCATACCGCCGAATACCCTTTGGTCTATGTAATTTTCCCGCAACATTCCAAAGGTGCATGATGGCCATTTTCCACGATATGATTGAAGAATGCATGGAAGTGTTCATGGATGACTTTTCAGTCTTTGGTGACACTTTCAATTTATGCCTTCTAAATTTGGAGAAAATGCTAATTAGGTGTGAGAAATCAAACTTAGTGCTAAATTAGGAAAAATGCCACTTTATGGTTAAAGAAGGCATTGTATTGGGGCACAAAATCTCAAGTGTTGGTATTCAGGTAGATCCAGCAAAGGTTGACGTCATTGCCAACCTTCCACCTCCTTCAAATGTGAAGGGTGTGAGAAGTTTTCTTGGGAATGCCGGGTTTTACCGGCGATTTATTAAAGATTTTTAAAAAATTGCAACTCCATTGAATAAACTTCTCGAAAAAGATGCACCCTTTGTTTTCACAAGTGAATGCACTAAGGCATTCAATGTTTTAAAACAAAAACTTGTCAATGCACCAATAATCATAGCTCCAAATTGGTCACTACCATTCGAGCTAATGTGCAATGCATCAAATTTTACAGTTGGTTCAGTTTTGGGCCAATGGGTTGAGAAACGTTTTCAACCCATTTATTATGCAAGTAAGACTTTACAAGGAGCTCAATTGAACTACACAACCATGGAAAAAGAGCTCCTTGTTATCGTCTTTTCTTTTGACAAATTCCGATCATATCTTGTCCTATCGAAGACAATTGTCTTCACCGATCATTCGGCATTGAAATACCTTTTCTCTAAGCCGGATGCAAAACCTCGATTGCTAAGATGGGTCTTGCTTTTGCAAGAATTTGAGATAGAGAATAAGGACAAGAAAGGTGCCGAAAATCTCGCTGCTGACCATCTTTCTAGACTTGAAAATCCCAATCTTGAAGTACTCCATGAATCGAGTATTAGGGATGATTTTCCCGAAGAATATATCATGCGAGTAGAGAAGGTGGAAGACCCGTGGTATGTTGATTTCGCCAATTACATTGTTGGGGGATACCTAGAAACCGGTTGGTCACATCAGAAAAGAAAGAAATTCTTTAGTGACCTAAAATACTATTTTTGGGAAGACCCTTATCTATTTAGGCGATGTGCGGATGGAGTTATTCGCAAGTGTGTTTCGAGGAAGGAATGCACCGAAATTCTGCTTGATTGTCACCTTGGTCCAACAGGTGGGCACTTTGGTCCTCAAATCACGGGGATGAAAGTTTATGAGGCCGGTTTCTACTGGCCTACAATATTCAAAGATGCCTACACTGTTTGTAAGGCTTGTGACGCGTGCCAACGGGCCGGTCAAATTACTAAACGGGATGAAATACCTCAACAAAGCATCCAAGTATGCGAGGTGTTCGATGTTTGGGGAATTGACTTTATGGGGCCCTTTCCAAAGTCTCATTCTTACCTCTACATACTTGTAGCCATGGACTATGATTCCAAATGGGCAGAGGCAAAACCTCTATCAACAAATGATGGCCGAGTTGTAGTAACCTTTTTGATGGAACTTTTCTCAAGGTTTGGCACACCAAAAGCCCTTATCAGTGACCGGGGCACCCACTTTTGCAATAAGCAATTAGAAAAGGTGTTGAAAAGATATGGTGTGATCCATAAAATTTCAACATCCTATCACCCCCAAACAAGTGGGCAAGTGGAGAATACCAATCGGTCGTTAAAACGCATACTTGAAAAGACCGTTGGTGCGAATCCAAAAGAGTGGTCAGTTAAGTTAAACGATGCATTGTGGGCCTTTCGTACGGCCTACAAAACACCTATTGGAACCACTCCTTTCTGTATGGTATACAGAAAAGCATGCCATCTCCCTTTAGAGATTGAAAACAAAGCGCATTGGGTGCTAAGGGCATGTAATTTGGATTACCAAAAGGCGGGTCGGTTACGTTTGACCCAATTAAATGAATTAGATGAGTTGAGGCTTGAAGCCTATGACAACTCTCTAATTTATAAAGAAAAAACCAAACAATGGCACGACAAGAGATTGAAAAATCCAAAGGAATTCATGGAAGGAGATCGTGTCCTTGTTTACAATGCCCGTTTCAAGTTATCACCAGGAAAGCTTAAGTCCCGATGGTCGGGACCATTTGTTGTTAGAAGGGTGTACCCTTATGGTACGATTGAAGTGGTGAACTGGAAGGGCGACGTTTTTAAAGGGAATGGTCACCGAGTTAAACACTATGTCGATGGTCCCCTGGAAATTAAAGACGAGGTTAGCCTCAACTTTGAGAACAAAGCCTAAATCAAAATGGGGACGAGTTGGGTGAACGACTCGTTAAAGAAAATTCACGCTTGTAAATAGTGTGAATTGAGTGTTTTATGATTGATTTGATTGTTTTTAATGTACAAAATGATCCATGATGATGATATGAGCTTTTGTGTGTTGAAAATGGGAATTTTTATGAGTTTTATGCAAATTTTGAGCCACCAGACCAGTGGGACGCCGTCCCAAATCCCTTGGGCACCGTCCAATTTCAAAGGGTTTTCTCAAATAATGATTAGTACTTTTTAGTGAAACTGGACGTCGTCCAAAACTTCTGGACGCCGTCCCACGCTTAACAACTGGACGCCGTCCAGTCCTTCTTTACTGGACGCCGTCCAGAATGTTGGATGCCGTCCAGATTACCTGACAAGGAAAAAAATAAAACGCGTTTTAAAGGTTTATCCAACCCTTTTTTCAACCACACACACTTTTAACTCGGCTTTTCTCTCCCAAACACGAACCAACACTCACAAAACCCTAAAATCTACTTCAAATTCGCGATTTCTTCCTTCAAATCCAAGCTTGAATCATGTTTTCTAGGGTATTGTTACTCCCTTTTCACACTTTTCTTTCTTAATTACTTGATTTGTATGTTTATATGTATAATTTGGTGAAAGATAAGTGTGGGGTGTTTGATTTGCATGATTTTTTTTTAGATTAACATGCCTTAGTTGTTTAATACCCATTATGTCTTGATTTTGCAATAATTACATATTTAAGGGGTATGCTCATGATTCTAGGGTTTGTGATGATTAAATCCGAAATTAGGGTAATTAATTCAAGATATTGAGTTTGTTTGTGTTGTTTATGAAGCTTGTGAAGTGTTTAATTGTTGTTGATGATGTAGATGTTAATTTGGTCGGTTCATAAATTGAATGTTCTTGAATTTTTAGCATGCTTTGAATTGTAATGATCTTATGAAAGATGTATGCTTGATTTTCATTTGTTTAAGCCTATTGAAGTGGATTGATGGTATGGAATGCTATAATGTAGTGGCGTTATAATGGTCATTTGGAACTAAATTGTGATAACTTGTGCTATGATTGTAATGAATATCATTGGAATGCAAGTTTAAATGTCATGACCTATGAACGCAACATGTTTGAGTCCTAAGTTGATGCCTAATTGTGAATTTTGTGATCCACATTTTTGTGAGAGTGTATTTGCTAGTTTATGTTAACTTTGGTTGACTGTGATCAATTATTCTGAACATACGCTTTTGCTTATATGAATCAAAATGCTTATGAACTTTGAATGGAATGACTAATTCCCCTTGTTACTCGGTTATGTTTTTAGCTAACATTAACACAACGATTTCTATGTTCTTTTGGTTTGGTGTTATTATGTTTTGCAGGGACAATCTAGCCGAGGTGGACAACCGAAAAGAGGCAGGACCTCAAGAAATGTTCCACCACCACCACCACCGGTTCAACAACGACATTCATCATCATCATCTGGCGAAGAAGAAGAGGATCCAAATAATCCAATAGTATGGTTAGAACATCTTCGGGACAATGATGATTACGGGGAAACTTTTGCTCGAATTACCCATAGACCAATTAATGCTACATGGTATTTCTACTGGGCTCCTTTGATTGAGGTGGGTATGTACGCCCATGTCACTTGTTTGTTAGCTATACCATATAATAACATAGTGACCTATGCATGGGAACACATTTTCAGTCTACACGATCAAGTGTTTCCCGTGCTATGTAAAGAATTCTACTCAACTTTCTGATTCAATAATGTTCGCGATCCACTATCGGATGCTTTCTTTAGATTCCGACTAGGAGGTGAGGAAAGAAGTTTGAGTAGTTTTGGGTATTTTTAACGAGCTTACTGACGCACAATTAAGGACATATTTGGTAAGCTCAGATTATCATGGAAGAGTGGGTTTCAATGGACAATCCTTTTGGAGAAGGATTAGCGGTCCAAATGCATCTAGCCCGTTCAAATCAAGCAGACACAGGTATACCAAAATAGCAACCCCGGATGATAAGCTTCTCCATCGATTTATCGCATGTACTTTTAATGCGAGAGTCGAAGGACATGAAAAGGTAAAATCTCTGGATCTATGGATAATGGATCAAATAAAACGGGGTTGTCACACTGATATACCGGGGGTAATTGGGAACTATTTGCTGGGTATCGCTACGGATGCACGAAGAGACAAACCGCTTCTAGGGGGCCACTACATTACACAGATTGCTCGTCACTTTAATATTGATCTTAATCGCTTGATTGAATGTGACCATGCAATGAAAGCCTTAAAAAAGGTTTCTTATGTTAACGTTGAGATTTTAATGTACGACGAAAATAGGCGTTTGGTACCTTTTGTGGCAGGTGGCGTGAGTGGTAATGGAGCGAATGTTCAACAGGAACAACAAGAGGAAGAGGAAGCAGAAATGGAAGCCCAAACTAATGTTCAGGATCAAGGGCCTTGGAATCCATCCCAAACTAGTTGGGATAATTTGGTTAATAGTGTGAACAACATGAGGTTGAGTCAGCAAGGAATGGAGCAACGCCAGATTGCTCAAGTACATAATCAGGGATGAAACAGTTATGGTATTGATTGGAATAACCATAACACCGAGTTATTTTATTCCAACCCCGATCAGTACTATGGGATAACACGTCTGACACCCCAATACTACACCGATCCTCAAAACCCACCTCCACCTTACCCAATCTATAATACTAACGCTGCGATGTAGGATGCCAGGAACCAATTTAAGCAGGAATACCCACAGGGACGCCGAAGCAGAGATGGCTCAGAAAATTACTTTTGGCCTTACGATAACTGAAGGCCTGCGAGCCTATGATCATTTTGTTACATTTTCAAACAATCTATTTATTTGTTATGGTGTGTATTGAAACAATATTCATTTGTATTTTTAAACTAATTGTGTGGTTTAATAATGGTTGTGGTTGTGGAAACACCATTATTTTTAGTATTATTTGTGTGGTTTGTTATTTTGTACAGCGTGGTTGAACTTCAAAGACTGGCATTAAGTTCAACAACATTTGATATTATGATGTATGTATGTTGATAATCGAGGAATGGACGATGCACTTATGCTGGCAGTAAGTTCAGCGGCATTCGTCTACATGTTCCACGATTTACAGGTTAAAAATTTGAAAATTTCTATAATCACCCTATCACTTTGCCCTCTAAATTTAATCATTTTTCTGATTTCATGCAATGAGGGCCTTGCATGATCTCAAGTGTGGGGTGGGAGGTAGAAATTTATCAGAAATTCGATTTACAAAAATTAAGGCATTTATGATCAAAAATTTTAAAATTTTCAGGTAGCTTTAGAAACGAAAATTGTCCAAAAACCATTTTACATACATTGTGTTCTAAAACTAGAAAAGAAATGTTGAGTTATGTTTTAAATTATTAATAGTCTTTGAAGTTGCACTATCATTCAATTATTTGAATGAAAATCCTACTAGTTTAGTAAAGCTAACTTGTAGGTCACTTGTACCAAAACGAGTGTAAACCTTGAGAGAGCGGTGATTGCATAGCGTGGTCGGAAACCGGACCTCACGCCAGATCGAAATCTAAAACAGGACGATCCTCATTGTTTCTCCTAACAAGGACAATGTTGCCTCCGACCACTTTATTATTACCCATAGGATGTATCCATTCCATCCGCAAGGAAGTAAAGTCTTCTGAACGACACACTTGCTGATTTGTTTTAGAAGTTGTAGTCCAGACCAGTTGTAGGGTGATGAAAAATCTTGAAAAGTCATTGCTAAAATCGACTGGAAATCTACCAGGCCTCAACGTCAAACAAGGAAACTGGTAGTCAAAGCTTATCTCAATGAGGGAGATTTGCTGGCCAAATAGGAAGCGCACCATGATACACAAAATGTCAGTGATTGATCAGATTCCCAGTGGATAACCTCCGGAGAGGTAAGATATCAGCTTTTAAGCCTGATGAACCTCAATATTTATGGTTGACTTAACGGATTAGATGATTACCTCATGATTATCGATGATATCTGGATGTAATGTGTATCCTCCTAAACACATTATTTTCTTACCAACATCTAGCGATGTTAGGTACTATGGGAGGGATTGGCTTGACCAATAGTGGGAAACCCGCACTCATTTTTCAAATTTTAGAAAATCCGACAAAATCGGAAAACGTGCCTAGTGTAAAAACTAGCACTACATTTTCAAAAACATAAAACATTTTCATAAGTTTCTGATTTCCGTAGGATCAAATTTTTCGGATACTTGGCTCTAATCTCTCAAAAATGTGTGCGTGTGTTCTCATTGTGTATATAGCGTGAGTGTGATTACAATAAAGGTGTGTTATACTTAAAGTGTGTGTTTCATATAGAGTGAGTTTGCGTTTCAAATAAATGTGTGTGTTTCATGAGTTTCGCATGACTTGTGTGATGTGTGTACTCTATATTGTGTAAGAGTGTTTGATAGTTTTCTACTTTTTAAGAATGAATTGCTTGAGGACAAGCAAGGTGTAAGTGTGGGATGTTTTGATATTGCCCAAATACATCATATATATATATATATATATATCGCAGTATCGTGTGAAATACTCTCGAATCAAGGATAGTTAAGGCGGTTTCTACAAGTAATACACAAAGGTATGTAAAGTGTATCGAAAAGTGGTTTATAAAGAGTTTTGGTGAATTATGACTGATCTATAAGTTGTGATTTCATCATAGTTGATTCCGATACAAGTTATGGTCAAATTAGCGCTCTAAAATGATAAAACAAGGCTTCAGATATGTTGGACGCCATCCAAAATGATTGGGACTCCGTCCAAATGAAGGGAGATTTTGAAAAAACGAGACAGTAAAATTCAGCACAACTGGACACTGTCCAGAAATCTGGACGCTGTCCAGCCCTTCACAACTGGACGCCGTCCAGAAATCTGGACGGCGTCCAGCCCTTTACAACTGGACGCCGTCCAGTATGTTGGACGCCGTCCAGAAGTAGGTTTCAGCCTACTTTTTCTTTTTGACCAACTTTAACTACTTTAAAAGTGAATGATTGAGGGAGATACAACCAGATACGAACCAGAGGAGTTAGAAGACGATTTTTGGAGCTATTTTGGAGAACTCCAAGCTCTTTGAAGAGGCTTAAACATCCAAGAATCAAGATTCAACACCTTCTCCATTCAAGATTCGTTCTCAATTAGGTTGATTTCTTGTTCTTAACAATGAATTCTACTTATCATTTGATTATTATTTTGCTTGTTATCATGATTGTTAGCTAAACTCTATAATGTTTGTCTAGATTAATAACCAAAGTATTGGATGTAAACTTATTGATTGAATGTATTATGTGTGATAGATTAAAGCTTGAATTAAAGAACCATGCTTATTGATGTTAAATCATTTGTATCTAGTTAATTGATATGTTGTTGATTAAGAGAACTCTTGTTGATGTATCATATTGATTTACAATCAACTTGTCTTAGATTGATTGTTTACTAAACCGGACTAAGGGGGTAAATTAGATCAAAACGATTAGACGATATAGGGATGAATTGTGTAGAGCGAACGCAAAAGACAATTGGTATTCAAGTCTTTGATCTACCTAATCAACTAGTCACAAACGAAAAGGTCTAGGTGATAGGGAACCCTCCACTTAGTAATTCTAGTTTGAGTACTTGCTAAAGAGAACTCTTGGCAAGTTGATTTGAGTGATTAACATATATATCATAGTTATTTGGTTACAAACACGAGAACTATAGAGAAAAGGGAACCCTTGATCTTATAATCGAGTTTGCATGTTTACTAAAGAGAATTCTTGGTAAATCTATTAGGTAACTTACACACATATTCATTCAATCGGGTCTTAACAATATAACTTACATCCAATACCGAGGGTAAAATATCTAGATGAACATTTCGTCTCTTTGATCTACATCAAACTATCTTATTTGTTTTCTTTGCACTTGTTTTTATTATATAAACTTAAAAGACCAAAAATATTGTTTTTACTTTTAATCTTCTCTGATTTGGCTAAATCGTTAAATAGCCACAAAAACATAATATCTTGTGACTTTAAGTTTCATTTACTTAGTTAATCATAATATAGTTTCTAATTCTAGTTTGACTAATACAACTGTCTTTGGAACGATACACGGAACTAAACCATTATTTATACTACTACACGATTGGGTACACTGCCCGTTAGTGTGTAATAATCTTTAATCGATATTTTTCCATACTATTTCATATAACAATTCATATACCACGTTTTGCACATCAGTCTTCGCCAAATTAACCTTATACCCGAAGTCAAATATTCCAACTAATTGGGGACTTAAACTGTAATAAGGTTTTAATACATTGTTAATGATTACACCAGGTTATCGATTGCGTGTAATCCAAGGTTTTAATATTTTATTAACAATTACACCAATTTCCCTTGAATGTAATCCACCCCAGTTTTAATGAGTCCATTGACTATTAATCCATCCCCGTGTTCGGTCAAATGAATAATTATTAGTATTTATAAATATACCGCCCACCGTACCCAGTCAAGCGTATGTGGTTATATATAGATATGTCAAATTATAAATCTCTATATTAAATTAATAAGATATCATTTAGTTAATCATATATAAAGCCCATTAATAGCCCAGAGTTCAATTTCCACTAGTGTCGGTCTTTTGTCCAAACCCCAATTATGGTCCAAAGTTCAATAACCCCGTCTTAATATTTAGTCCAACATCACGATTACTTCGGCTCAAATAAGCATAATAATAACTTAGTTACGAGACATTAATTTAAAAAGGGAGAACATAACTTACAATGATTATTTATCGGGTAGCGTTACACGGACATAACTTCGACTTTAAAACCCGTAAAATAACCGTTTACATTACCCAAACTAACTAATATAAAACTAAACTAATATATATTATATATATATATATATATATATATATATATATATATATATATATATATATATATATATATATATATATATATATATATATATATATATATATATATTATACAGAGAGAAGAGAGATTGATATTGGTTTTTTTTTCTTCGACAGAGTGCATGCTTTTATAGGAGAATTCTGAGAATGGTGTGCTCTGCGATCGTGGAGGTTTTAGGCTTGGGAGCTCCGCGATTGCGAAGGTTCGGATTCCAGCTCACACTTGATTTAGCTCCTAGCTTGTCGACATATTAATATATAAATATAATATATATATATATATATATATATATATATATATATATATATAATTTATATAATTATTTATATATTATATTATATTCTTGTGCATAGTTGACTTGTACTTTTAGGTCCTTTGACTCATACGTTGATACTCGGTTTATGTCTCGGTTTTGGATTTTTGAACGCCATTTCGTATGCTTTAATATCTTGTACTTTGTGTTCCGCGGCTTGTACTTTTGTCATTTTTAGACGTTATTCATCAATAAATTGAACCACTTGGATTGTATCTTGTACATTTGAGCTTTTTGGTCATTTGCGTCTTCAAATCGTCGTTTTCTTCTTTTGTCTTTGCATTTATTTATTTAAATGAATATTACATAAAAATAGAACAATTGCAACTAAAAGCTTTACATATTGGAAGGATATTGCTATGAAATATATGTTCATTTGGAGCATTATCATTTGCTACAGCCTCCTTCATGGTTTGCTCTATCCGTTTTCCAGTACTAAACCTTCTCTTTTTCTGAACTTTGCCAACACACTGTCGAACTTTTGATTGTTACGGTTGTCTACAGTTTCTGCTGCTTCATTCAGCTTTTTCAAAATTCAGTGTATTGATTCGTAAACTGAGTTCTTTTCAGAATTTCAGAATTGAAGATCAAAATTTCTAGGAGTTACATGTTATATGTATACATAACTGTTGAAGTGAAAACGCTGTGAGATTCGAGAATGATGATTGATGATTCCTGGTAGTTGGTATGACAATTATTGTTACAGGATGTAGATGAATACATGATGGAGTTTCAATGAATAAATTTAGTAATTTTTCTGAGAGATTTAAGTCAAGAGTAATGAAGTTGCTGGTAAGTTTACTGCTAATGTGGCGGGATATAAAAGGTTCCCCGGTAACGATGATGAAGGGGTAATCGTTATAATAATGCTTATTCGAATGAAGAATTGAAGTTGATTTGCTGGAGCTGTGACAAAACTGTCTACATTGAAAAGGGATTGAAAAGTTATTTTTGGTAATAAATGCCAAAAGATCTGACACGGATACGTGTTAAAGTTTTACTTAGTTTCTGAGAGTTTTCCAGGTGCATGATTATTGCCTAAATATTTTTTTCCTCGTAGATAACGCGTGGTTGGTTCATCCTCCCGGATGGTTCATCAATTGAGGTGTTTTCAAGAATCATGAAGGGTTTGAATGCAGATTGCAATTGTCAATATACATATGATGTTCTAGAATTTTGAATGATACGAATATTTTTCTGGGTTTTATGAATAGAAGTGATGTGCTATCACAGTTTTAAAGTCAAAGTATATCTTTGAAAGATGTAGGGATTTAAGAGTGATGTCTCCTGTTAAATCTTGACTTGGATTCTGATATGTCAAAATCAGAATATGTACTCGAATTTGAATGAAAATGGTTGTTCTAGTTTTTATGAAAGAATGTATATTGTTGTGAAAGTAGTGAGTATAGTTGATGATTTGCTGAATCAAAATCGAAGAATATAACATATTAATTTTGAATTTATATATCTCTCGGGTATTACCTACCCGTTAAAAGTTTCACAAGTAATATTTTATACAAGGGAATTTTATTACAGTCTTTATGAAAATATTTGTATATTTTCTTCAGATGTAATACAGATTTAATGAGTTAATATTAAATTAAACTAATTTGATTTTCGGCTGGAATTAGAAATGAATAATCTCTAAAACATTAAAGATTACATAATCTCTGCGGAGTATTTCACTAATGTAATCAATACTTCATTGTTCATTTTTATTGGTATTTCCTCAGTGAATGATGTTGGTGCTCGTGGAATTCTTATGAACTTCGCGAGATAGGAATGATGTTTTCCAGAAAGTTTCGAGTACATCGAAAATGAAGGTGTAAATTCAAACATATAATTGAATAATACACTTGGTTTATTATGAAATGGAATTCATTGAATTTAAACAGAGATTGTAGTTAACGATGGTTAAATCGTTAGGGAAAGGTGAACATCGTAGAATATTATTAATATGAATAACCAAGTAGTAATTACTAGTTAAAATCCATACGTAATAACTTAGTACGAAAAAATCTATTGTGGTTTCAAAACTCATATATATAAATAAAATATACATATAAATTCTTCAGAGTAAATGAGTTAATACTTCGTAACTCGTTGATACAATATATCCGTTGATGATTGTGGTGTCGATATCGTTGATGGTTATGGAACTGGTGTAGCTTGTGGTGTAAAGACCCGTCCTAATCCATAAGAACGAATACAATAACATATGATTACATCGCGAGGTATTTGACCTCTATATGATACATTTTACAAACATTGCATTCTTTTTTTTTTTAAAGACAAACTTTCTTTACATCGAAAATTGACAGGCATGCATACCATTTCATAATATCCACTATCCAACTATAATTAACTTAGTAATAATCTTAATGAACTCAATGACTCGAATGCAACGTCTTTCAAAATATGCCATGAATGACTCCAAGTAAGATCTCTAAAATGAGCTAATGCACATCGAAAGATATCTTTCATACCTGAGAATAAACATTCTTTAAAGTGTCAACCAAAAGGTTGGCGAGTTCATTAGTTTATCATAAATAAACATTTCCATCATTTTAATAGACCACAAGATTTTCATTTTCATTTCTCCTAAATATACGTCCCATGCATAGAGACAAAAATAATCATTCATATGGTGAAAACCTGGTAACCGACATTAACAAGATGCATATAAGAATATCCCCTATCATTCCGGGAAATCCTTCAGACATGATAAAACAACATCGAAGTACTAAAGCATCCGCAATCATGGATGGGGTTCGTTAGGCCCAATAGATCTATATTTAGGATTCGCGTCAATTAGTAGATCGGTTTACTAATTCTTTGGTTACCAAGCAAAAAGGGGCATATTCGGCTTCGATCATTCACCCATATAATGTAGTTTCAATTATTTGTGTCTATTTCGTAAAATAGTTATAAAAATTGCGCATGTATTCTTAGTCTAAAAATATAAAGGGTAAAAAGGCAAATGAAACTCACCATACTGTACTTTGTAGTAAAAATACATATGACGTCATTTAACAAGTGTAGGGTTGACCTCGGATTCACGAACCTATATCATTTATATATTTATTAACACATATAATTATAATCGAACAAATTTAGGTATTATTATTAATTGTTATTTTAGTAACTTGTACGTGTCATTAATAACTAAATTAACTATATTTATTTTTATATACATTAAATGGATAATTAATATTTATTACAAACATATTAATATAGTTATGTTTTATGTAAATAATATATTTTTATATAGAAAATCTTTATTTGATATATTAATAATACTAATAATAATAATGATAAAAATAATAATATTAGTGTTAGAAATAATAAAAATGATAATAAAAATAATAATGATAAAAAATAATGATAATTCTAATAATAATAATAATGATAGTTCTACTTAATAAAAATGATAATTTTTTATAAAAAAAAAATTAGTTTCAATAACGATACTACTTACATTAAAAATGATGTTGATGATGATGATAATAATAATAATAATAATAATAATAATAATAATAATAATAATAATAATAATAATAATAATAATAATAATAATAATAATAATAATAATAATAAAATGAGTAATAAGTAAACTACCTCAAAGAAGTAGTTCTTAAAAAAAAAATATGCCCAAGTTCGGGTTTGAACCCACGACGTCCCGCTAACCCGATACATCCTTATCCACTCCTCTGATCACGCTTTTTCTGATTAAATCCCCATAACAAATTCTAATTAGCTTATATGTTTCTGCTTCCCTAATTCTTCTCTTTCTAATCAATATTAATTCGGATCATCATTAAATACATCATAACCCGTTATCATCTTTATTAACATAACGTAATCATCAGCAATATCAAACGTATCACCTCATCATGATCATATTTATCATCATCATCATAATCATTATCAAACTTAAAACCGTACCTATCATCATGATTATGATAACATAACAATCGTGATATTCATCATCACTTCCCATCATTATCATAACCAAATTATTTCCATCATAAACAATATCACGTTATCAAGATCATACGTATTATCCTAATCATTATCATCGCTATTTTCTTTTTCATCATCATCATATTCAAAAACATACGACATCATCACCTTTGTTTTAGTTTATCATTTCTCATATAATTGTCATCATAAACTTAATCATAAACATAATCATGTTGTGATCAATATCTACATGAAATCTTAATCATTCTTCATCACCTCTAAACCTATTATTATCAACATCTACCGCAAATTTTTTTTTTTACCACCATGAGTTCTTAAGGCCCTCTTAGGAGAGGATATTGGCCCAATAGAAAGCATACGGTGGATCTCGGCCCAATCAACACGTACACAGCCCAACACTCCAACTAAATCACTCGGCCCAACTAGGAAGTGTAATTTGGTCCTCGGCCCATTCAGCGACTCGCTTCAGATAGAAATAAAAAAAACGTTAAAAACATTTTGTTTGAATTGGATTCCAATACATGTCTCCATCCTTACATCCACGTCACGTTCCATTATAAAAAACTTAACAGGAAATATACTAGCTGGAAAAGGAGAAAATGCCACCTTTATCATTGTCATTTCAATTATCATATTCATCATCTTTCATTGAGCAGTAAACGAACAGCATACCCGAATTATATCGAGTAGCAGGAAACAAATAAATAAATAAATAGATAGGGTGTTGATCGCACAGTAATAATCCTCGATGGTTCCGGTGATGGTGGTGTTCAAACAAAAGAAAATAAATAAAGAGTAGAAATATAGCAGTAACAATGATTGTTAGATTAAGTCCCAAGGAATCAGAAAGAACAAATGGGTATTACTTGGTTGTCCATGGTTAAAACGGAAGAAGGAGGAAAGAAAAAAATGTATATATATAGATCGTGGTGAAATGGTGGCGGGTTTGGGTTTGAATAGGATAAAAAAAAACAGAAACGTAAGTACTGAAGTAGCTGTAGTAGGAATTCGAAACAGATTAAAGCAGGTGGTGTTGGTCTGATCACGACAAAAATATGGAAGAGAGATATATGGAGATGGGTGTTGGCGATGGTTTTGTAGGTAGTTTTTCTAAATGGGTTTGGTGACGATTTGGTAGTGAACAATAATAGATTAAGGGGTGTTTTCGAATGGAAACAATAGAATAGAAGATACAGCAGGGCGACGGGGTTTATGGTGGTAGTTACTATTTGAGGTGGTGATTCAAGGTTGATCAGAAATAGGAACACAATCGTTGTATTAACTGCAAACGGAGATCAATGATTTCGTGGTTGTCTGATTGAAACAAATCGAAAACGATAAAATATATAGATGATTATAGTGGTGATTTCATGGCGACAAAGGTGGTAGTGGTTCTTGGTTTTTCTTGGGCGAGTTTAAACTGAACCTAAATAGGCTTGGGTGTGGTGATTATTGGTGTTTCACGAAGATGAAGAAGATAAACAGAAAGACGAAAGTGGTGTTGGTTCGTGGTGTTTTAAACAGAGAAATAGTCGTATAGTAGCAGCAATATAGGAACTTACGGTGGTGAGGTTCAAGAAGGTGGAGCCGATGGTGGCTCTCCAGTGATGGCAGCCGACGATGGTGTGGTGATGGCGAAGAAGGAAGTGGTGGTGACGATTTGTGTATAGGTAGTTATCCTTTACTTCTTGTTATATGAATATATATAAAAAGAATGATGAGAGTGATTTAAGGAAAACAAAAATAGTGCATATTCATATCCTAATAACGCTATTAAATCTGCCGACACTTTAACTCGGGTATTGTATCGTGCTCCGTTGATTACTCAGTGGCGAATAAAAGTGTTCAGAAAAATTCCATATTTTTAAATTAATTCCATTTATTTATTTTGGTCATTATGGTATAAAATTCAATCATTAAATTAATAAATAAAAATTACATGAACTGTCCCTCTCATTTATGGGTAAAATATAAAAAATGTCAAAACTTAACCAATAGTTCCTAAATACATTTTTAATAAGCCTAAAATTTATAGAACTCATTTTCAGATCACCGTTTAATTTAAAATCACATATATTCATTTTTAACTCGTTTAATATCGATCGAATTACATTTGAGCGTTACTGTTGATTACAAAATAAATTCGAAAACATATATAAATATATATATTCAATATACTTCATTTACATATATAGATACCGTTTAAATAATAGTTATTATATATTATTTTATTTTACATTATTAGTTCTAACAATTACGTCATAATATTTCAATTTATATTTTAAATTCATATATTTAAGTATATATATATCTATTTACAAATAGTGGTTCGTGAATCGTCGAGAATGGTCAAAAGGGCAAATGCATTCATGTAAACTGTTCCAAAGTTTTCGAGACTCAACATTACAGACTTTGCTTATCTTGTCGAAATAATATAGAGATTAGGTTTAAATTTGATCAGAAATTTCCGGGTCGTCACAATACCTACCCGTTAAAGAAATTTCGTCCTGAAATTTGATCGAGGTCGTCATAGCTAACAATAAAAATGTTTTCATGACGAATATGAGTTGATAAATAGAGTTTTATCACCATTGAGTAATAAGAATAAAATAATTCGATTATTCGAAGTGTACGAATGAAACTATCACTAAATAGTGAAATGAGAAAGACATGTTTCATCATAACTTTTGACTAGTCATGGTTGAATTCCGTAATTCAAGGGATTTCAAAGAAAATCTTCGTTATCGATATAAGATTTGATTCGTCAGTGATTAAGGAAATTAAGATCTCTTTAATTAAATGCGGTCATCTACCTCGATTACTCTGTCGGATGCTTCCCTTATAAATTTACCTCTTCCGTTTTATTATTCTCACCATTCCTATATTTTCTTTCTAAATCCATACTTCTAAAGATTGTAAAAATGCTTAATCCAGTATTGATCCTTGTCCTCCTTCTGACAATCGCTTCTGTGTTCCTCCTTTTTCATCTACCATCGGAGGAATCTATTAACTTCTACTATTACCTCGGAGTTATAGTGTTCTTCATTTTCCCGTGTATTTATGTTGTTATCCGCATTGATATACACGGTTTGTAATTTATGTGTTTGTGATCGGCTTTGTATTTTCCTTTATATTTTGGAGCTCCATGCTCTTGTTTTTCTCTTCCCGACTTCAAGTCAAGCGAATAATGGTCTAGAATTCGTAGATATAGAGTTTCGAATGATTATTACGTTCTAAGTACGAAGGAACGTATTTTCACGATTTGGTTTATCAAATTATCAGATTCACTGAGGATAGAACTATCAAGAATATATTTTCTTGATATGTTCGGGGATTGAACAGATTGAACAAGTCGTGTAGCATGGCACATGATGACGTTATGGTCTGTGAATCATCACATTTCATTAGAAACTCAGCATGACTTACTGTAATATAATCACGTTGATCAAGTGTCATTATATTATACTAACTCATGCTTCAGTTCTCAACACTACTTCAAAATCATTCATAATTCAAACTTGAATTTTAAAGAAATTTAGGAAATAAAGTAGTTTCTTTTATGATGTAATATAGATAGCACGAAGAGATAAATAGTTTCGGACGAGAATATTTATGAAAATATCTTAAGAAATATCGAAGATATTTATGATGATATTTTGGAATTTCTAAGTTCGATGGTTGATGAAGAAAAATTTTTCGCAAGATTTTAGAGTCAGAATGTAACGACCCGGATTTTTCCGATAATATATAGAAGATTAATATTTACATAATTAATGTTTCCAACATGTTAAGCAATCAAACTCATTAAGATTTGGTTATTTGAAATGAATTTTATACAAATGTTTGGCCACCCAGTTTGTCTGACGATTCACGAACGTCATAACCCGAAATAATTATATAATGATGTATATATGGATATATATACTTATGATTTTATAAAATGATATTTAAGTATCTCATTACATATAATAACAATTGGTTATATATATAAAATGAGATTACTAACTTAAACACTTCAAGACTATATACATATATATAACGATTATCGTTATAACAACGTCTTACTAAATACATATGAATCATATTAAGATATTGATACACAATGTTTAACATGATAAATGACAATTAAACATATCACTAAGTGTATTAACAATGAACTACATATATAAAAATAAGACTACTAACTTAAGGATTTCGAAACGAGACATATATGTAACGATTATCGTTGTAACGATATTTTAATGTATATATATCATATTAAGATATATTCATACATCATAATATCATGATAATATAATAATTTAACATATCATTAGATATAATAAATATTAGGTTAACTACATTAAATGAGATCATTAACTTAAAGGTTTCAAACAACACTTACATGTAACGACTAACGGTGACTTAACGATTCAGTTAAATTGTATATACATGTAGTATTTTAAGATGTATTCATACACTTTTGAAAGACTTCAAGACACATATCAAAGTACTTCTACTTATCAAAAATGCTTACAATTACATTCTGGTTCATTTTCATCAACAATTCTACTCGTATGCAACCGTATTTGTACTCGTACAATACACAGCTTCTAGATTATTTACTATTGGTACATACCAATAGTAAACTCCAATGATCAGCCATGAATGAGTCATAAACCATGATCATGACTTGTTTTAACTTATACTTGATATTTATGAATAAAAACAAAAACTAGTAACCTTATATTGACTAAGCATTAGACATTTTTTTTCAAACAACACACACATCACATTTCCTTGATTTTCTAATCCAAATTTTCTCCATCCTAACTCTCTCTACACTCAAGAACGTCTCTACTTCAGTAATATTGATCATCTAGGTCAATCTAGCTTCAATTACAATCAAGAAACATCAATATTCAAGAACACATCAAGAACACTTCACAAACACTTTCAAGTTTACTAGCTTACTTCCAACCTTTCAATCCAACTCCACCACTCTTTAGGATCAAGAATTATACTTTCTTTCCAGTAGCTTTTTATCTTATAATCAAGGTAAGAATCATATATAAGCTTTAGTTCAATTCATATACTTATAACTATCTTATTTCAAGATAGAAATTCTTATTCGAACTTTTGTTCATTTCATGATTTTACTTCAAGAATTCCAAGCCATCAAGGATATCTTTGAACTCAAGATATTCTCCTTATTTCTTCAGCAACTTTATTCATTTGATTTGAGGTAGTAACCTTATTCATAATCGTATTCGATTCATATTCATATAGCTATCTTATTTTGAGTTATAACTAATAACAACGAGAACATAGTTTAGATTATTTCTAAACTTGTTTGCAAATAAACTTAATCCTTCTAAATTCAATTTTAAAACACTTCAACACATGTATTATGATAGTATGTCATGCTAACATAAGGATATAAAACTTGTAAACACGAAGAACACCTTAAAATCGAATATACGCCGTCTTAGTCTAACGAGGGCTGTTTTGGGTTTAATTTTAAAAACCTATCTTAAACTTTGAATTAAAATATTTTCTTTGGTGAAAAATCTTATTTTATATGGATATGAAATATATCCAAAATCCATGGTTAAACTCTAAGTGGAAGTATGTTTTTCAAAAGGGTCATCAAGATGTCGTTCTTACGACGGATATGACTATCTTCTCTTATTTGACACCTAAGCTGTATTTTCGACTATAAACCAATACTTTTCTGTTAAGATTAATAATTTTGAGTTCGATACGAAACCATGACAACTCGAATCACTCAAAACGGATTTGTAACGAAGAAATTATGGGTAAAACAAAATTGGATAGTTTTCTTAATTTTTAGCTAAGGACATGATTTATATAAATGGATGCTAACCTTATCCTAGCTAACTTACCTTGTATCCTACATGTATTTATACATGTCTTGTTCCCGAACTTATGGAAATACAATTTATAATAGTTGCGATTAAGTTCTACGACAATATATTATAGTCTTAATAAAGATCGTAAGGCACCATATATATATATATATATATATATATATATATATGACTTGATCACCGTGGATTCGTATACAAAGTTTTGACATATCATTTTGACTTCTTCTATATATATTATTGGAACGAACTATTATGTAACGACCCTGGAATTTCCAACGTTTATTTATTAATAATTATTATTATTAATACGTGTGATAAAACGAATGTATGTCATTACATTTACATGTTGCCATGATTGCCCGAACTTGACTTTTAAGTGCCCGAAACGTCTTTGTGACACACGAAACTTGCACGAATAATATTTTCAAGTATTATTTACATTCATGATTAGTTTTATTAATCATTTTAATTAACTAAAGTTGTTGGTTAATTACTTGGGCTTTAAATGGATTAATTTGTTAATTAAGTGAACCTGGGCTTTAGTAGTGAAATGGACTTATGACTTTGGGCTTCCAAGCCCACCCTACATTATTAGTGGACTTAGTTAGCCCACTCTTCCACTTGTAAGTATTACTTGAAACATTAACTAGTTAGTTTTAACAATTAGAATCTAGTTAGTTGTTCTTCCCATGCATGCACCCATTTTAACCACCTTTAAGGACAACTACATGCTTGTAACCATCAAACACTTGCTCCCCTCCCTTCCTTTCTACTGTAGCCGTGACTTTCAAGGGGGATAGAAGGGATTCAAATCTTTTTTTTTTACTTACTACTTGCTCACTTGTTACTCTCATTCAAACACACACAAAATCCTCTCAACTTTTCCTCTATTTTTCTCTCTAGATTGTAAGCATTATGAACTTCTTTTCTTCCTTTTCTTTTCTTATAAAACTGAATTTATACACCTTAAATCATCATCATCTTTGTTGTTTGATTACTTGTTAGTTATAGTTGTTTACTTACTTGCTGTTGTTACATACTTGTTACAAGAATCAACTTTCTAGTTAGATTCTTCTTTTATCTTGAAATTACAAGAACACTCAAGAACATAGCTTACTAGTTATGATTCTACATATACTTTCTTAAAAGATTGCAAGTTCATGTGTTGATTAAACTCATACTTGAAGTTCATGAAGTAAACTTTAAAGTTTACTTTCTAAAGATCAAACTTTGGTTTGAATCTTTAAAGTATGAACAACCATGAATAATTTACTTGTTTATTTAGTTACTTGCACTTTAATTTGATGTTTGTTGGTTATTATTGGTCAAGTGTTACTAGTTAACCTTGATCTCATTAATCTTGAACTAAAAGTTAACTTTGAAAGTTCAAGAACATACAAATAAGTTTTCTTTAAAAATAACTTTGTATACTTATGCTTGATCTAGACTTTTGGGTCTTGGATCTTCAAGATCTAACTAAGGAACTATGTTCTACATCTTAAGATCTTGATTAGTTAGTTTACTTTCAAGTTTGTAACTTGTTATTAGCTTTAAAGTTCATGTAGGTGTTAGATCTAAGACCTTGATGTAACTTTGGTTCATCAAACTTCATACAACTCTTAAGTGAGTTGTGCTTCATGTCTTAGACTTGCACTAGGGTTATGATGGTCAAGACTTGGTTAAGATGATGTAGATACATCAATGAGTTGTACACTTGAAGCTATATGCATCAAGGATGAGAACCATGATGAACATCAAGCACCAAGACCACCGGAACCCTTTTAAACTTACTGTTTCTGTCCAAAAGCTACTGATCTGATGTTTCTGTAACAGACCAGCATACCTGGTCTGTTCTAACCTTGATTTTTAGATAGAACTTTTCGAGTAGATAACTTTTCATATAGGACTCATCTTAATCCGAGTTACGGTTTAGGATTTATGGCCCTCCGATCGTCACTATGTCCTTTAACGTTGTGCAGAAATTTCTGACCTACTCGCACTTAGACCGTCGCCACGGTCAAACGAAGACGAGTTTGCTTCTGGAAATTTTTACCACACTTAAGGGAATCATAGACGGAGCCATGGCCACTGGTATCACCTTAATTCAGTAAGGGTAGAGGCCGTGGTGACTGACTGAAGTCAGACTTTGTTTTAAACTACTTTCATAAACGAAACCTACCTTACGCCTTTTGTTTAATGATGAATGATGATGACCCTTAAGACCTTAATTACATACTTTTAAACCTATTAAGACGATTTACTGACTTAGTACTATTTGACTTAGGTTGAGGACTTCAGACCATTTACTTGCACACCTTTCCCGACTACTACTTTACCGCTACATATCATTGTGAGTTATAGCATTCCCTTTTTACTTTAACTTATTTTGGGAACTGAGAATACATGCGGATTTTATGTTTTACATACTAGGCACGAGTACTTAAACTTATATATGTGTGGGTTATACAACGGCATAAACATTCCCTTTAGCTCGGTAACGTTTAATCATTGGTTTTTGAACCGTGAACGCGAATCTTAGATATGGATCCATAGGGTTTGACATCCCCACTCGGGTTAGTAGCGCTAGCATTTAACGAGTGTTTAATACTTCGTAGACATACGCACTTGCCAAGTGTACTTTTAGGGGGTATAAACGTTAAGTTAGTTACCAAGTGCCCACGGTTAGCATATACTTTTACATACTGTTTTGAAACGCTCTTTGTAGCACTGAAATCTCGTGGCCTACCTTACTTACTATTATACTTAAACTATAGCTCACCAACCTTTGTGTTGACGTTTTTAAGAATGTTTTTCTCAGGTGCTTGAGGTTAGCTTCCGCTGTGTACTAGTCGTGCTGTAGACACCCGCTGCTTAGAGTTGCTATCGCATGAACTACTTTATTTTGCATTCAAACATTCGTACTTTTGAACTATGACTTGTAACGACCATTGTGGTCACATACACTTATTAATTGCTTCTACTTAGTGGAGCATGTTTTTGAAATGTAAAACATTTGATGTCGGTTATGACATCACCTTTTTATTGTGAATGCAACTTCTTTTGTTACAGCATATAGTACTTAACCTTGTAATGATCCTGTTGTTGATGATTCGTACATGATGGTTTTGTACGGGGCATCACATTTGGTATCAGAGCATTGGTTGTAGGGAATTAGGTTGCATTAGTGAGTCTAAGACCGACCCGAGTAGGATTCACTAATAGGACTAATCTACAACTTGCTAGTTTACTTATTTCCGCTGAGCTTACTACATGCTAATGCTTACTTTTTCTGCTATATGCCGTATGCTACTACATGATATCACTACTGCATGATGCTACTTGCTTTTGATTGCATGCTACTTTCATACGAATTGCTGTTATTGCCATGCTAGTTACTGTTATACATGATTTAAACTGTTGGCCTATTAATTGCTTGCTTTATGACATACTGACATGGAAAATTTATTTTTCCTTGTTCAGATGTCGGATGTTCCACCTACTGGCATTTCGGGCAGTACAGACTCAGACCCCGTCGCCCTACCTACTGCTACACCTGCTGCTGCTACTGCCGATATACCGGCCCCAACACCCACTAGTGATCCTGGCGCTTCTACTTCCGGAGCTGGTGCTAGTGCACCTGCCCCAGTGTCTGCTCCCGGACCCTCGAGGTCACAGCCCCGCATTGGTGGTATTGAGATCCCCGCGGAGTTCGGGGAAGGGCCGTTTCGTAACCACATGCGCACGCCTTGCTGAAGCACTCCCGACGGACGTTTAGTCGTGATTCCGCCAGGCAGACACAGACAGATGTTGGCCGCCTTCGGATGCTTCGGATTACCAGCTCAGCCACCAGTGTCACCACTACACGATTCGGATGACTCATCATCCGCAGATTCTTCATCATCAGACGACTCCAACGATGATGAGGATCCTGCTGATAGACCTATTCAGGCACCCTCCACCCCGCCGAAGAAGCGGTACCTTTTCGACGGCACCGTCATTCCAGGGGTGAATGGAGGTCGTGCTTTTACTGACGCATTTGGCCATCGTCGTAGGGTTACTGCTCGTAAACGAGTTGTGCCATACCCTGCCGACCTACAGATACGTAAGGTTCCCCGTTACGTATTGACTATTCCTGGAACCGTACCACCTAGATTTAGATACGGACCACTTACATCTAGGGACGTACCGTCTACATCCGGAGCCAGACCATCTACATCAGCACCACCCGCACCACCCGCCCCACCTGCACCGCCTGCCCCACCAGCTCCCTCTAACGAGGAACTGATGAGGGAGATTGAGACTCTCCGAGCTCGAGTCACTGAGCTCGAGGAGCAGTTGGCTCGAGGGGCAGTTAAACCGCCTTCACCGTAGGACCTTGTATTTAGATTTCATGATGTAATCTAGATATAGTTTCATGTATTTCATATGTATT
The DNA here is from genome assembly GCF_046630445.1 of Rutidosis leptorrhynchoides. Taxonomy (NCBI): domain Eukaryota; kingdom Viridiplantae; phylum Streptophyta; class Magnoliopsida; order Asterales; family Asteraceae; genus Rutidosis; species Rutidosis leptorrhynchoides. The sequence goes on from NC_092334.1 coordinate 548,792,486, forward strand.
GTACGAACTTATTCAGATGTATGAAACTTATTATTATTAATGAATGGAACTTTGCGTTATTTAATTCTTGCACGATGTTCTATTTACATTGCTGTACGATGATTCTGTGGTATTTGTACCTAGATGCATTATTTAATAACATGTGATGTTTTGATTCCATGTTGGTCACTATATACTGTATTATTACCTCTTGCATACTGGATTTTGACTTAAGTCAAAATTTTTGTTTAGAATACCATGGCTAACGGAAGATCCACACCTACCGCTGCCCAGATTGAGGACATGATCAACGAACGGGTCGCTGCAGCCCTAACAGAAAGAAATCTTCAAGTTCCACCGCCACCACCACCAGTTATCCCACCCGTTCGAAATGGGTGTACTTACAAGGAATTCCAGAGCTGCAAACCGCATAACTTCAGCGACACCGAGGGACCGGTTGGTCTCACCAGATGGTTCGAGAAACTTGAATCAGTATTCCGAGTTAGCAACTGTTCGGAGGATAATAAAACCAAGTTTGCTTCTTGCACGCTTTCTGATGGCGCGCTTACATGGTGGAATACCATGGCCCAAGCGCAAGGAATCGATGAGGCGTATGCTACGCCTTGGGAAGAGTTTAAATGTGCTATGATTGAGGAATACTGTCCGAGAATCGAGGTTCAAAAGATGGAGATTGAATTCATGCAACATAAGGCCGTAGGAAACGATCTTGACAGCTACAACCGTAGGTTTTTGGAGTTAGCGCTGATGTGTCCAACTATGGTCACCCCCGAATTCAAACGAATGGAGCAATACTTTTGGGGACTTCCTAAGTCCATCAAGGGGAATGTCACCTCATCCAAACCACCGACTGTTCCCGAAGCAATGCGCATGGCGCATACTCTCATGAATCAGATTCTTATTGATGAGCCGGAGAAGGCTAAGTTTGAGGCTGGTAGTAGCGAAAAGAGGAAATGGGACAACAACCACAACAACCATAACAACCACAACAACAACAACAACAACAACAACAACAACAACAACAACAACAACAACAACAACAACAGGTGGAGAAACTATGATCAAACCCCCGCCAAGAGGCACAACAACGGTGGAAACCCTAATCCCAACAACAACACCAACACCAACCCGAACTACAAAGGAACCTTACCTCAATGCAAGCGATGTTACAAACACCACAGTGGGTATTGCAATGTTGTCTGTGAGAAGTGCCAACGGGCTGGGCACATCGGGAAGGACTGCAAGGTCACTACTTTGAATGGGAAGCCAAACACCAATGGGACGAAGAAGTGCTACGAATGCGGGCAGACGGGCCATTTCAGAAACGCATGCCCCAACAAGCGAAAAGATGGCGGACCACCCCGTGGACGACCTTTTAATGTTAATGCAAGGGATGCACGCGATAACCCCGACTTGGTGATAGGTATATTCACAATCAACAATCTTTTAGCTTCTGTCTTGTTTGATACTGGTGCGGATAGAAGTTATGTATGTAGACATTTTTGCGATAAGATTAATTGGTCATTAGTCCCATTAAAAGAAAGTATGCTTGTCGAGGTCGCAAATGGAAAACTTGAAAAGGTTGACCATATTAGTCGTGGAGCTATTATCAACATAGCTGGTGCAGATTTCGAAATTGATTTGATACCTATCAAACTGGGAAGTTTTGACGTGATCGTCGGTATGGATTGGTTGAACAAGATAAAGGCCGATATAATCTGCGGAGATAAAGCACTTCGCATACCACAAGGAGATGGCGAACCACTGGTTATCTATGGAGAAATATGTACCTCGAAGTTTAACCTCATTAGTTGCGTGAAAGCGCAAAAGATTATGAAGAAGGGACGTTTTGCTGTCCTAGCACATGTGAAAGCGGTAGAAACTAAGGTGAAGAGCGTGAATGACGTTCGAATTGTGAACGAATTTTCCGATGTCTTCCCAGAGGAATTGCCTGGATTACCGCCGCAGAGAGTAGTAGAGTTTCAGATTGACTTAGTGCCAGGAGCTGCACCTGTAGCTCGCGCACCTTATAGACTCGCACCTTCCGAGATGCAAGAATTACAGAGTCAACTACAAGAGCTGTTAGACCGTGGATTTATCCAACCAAGTTTCTCGCCTTGGGGCGCACCTATGTTGTTTGTGAAGAAGAAGGATGGATCCTTCCGTATGTGTATCGACTACCGTGAACTCAACAAATTGACTATCAAAAATCGGTATCCTCTTCCACGAATTGACGATCTTTTTGATCAACTACAAGGATCGAGCGTTTATTCAAAGATCGATTTGGGATCCGGATATCACCAGCTGAGGGTGAAGGAAAGTGACGTGATGAAAACTGCATTCAGGACCCGTTATGGTCATTATGAGTTTCTCGTGATGCCATTCGGTTTGACAAATGCACCTGCGATGTTCATGGACCTCATGAATCGTGTCTGCAAGCCTTACTTGGACAAGTTTGTTATCGTTTTCATAGATGATATCCTCATCTACTCTAAGAGCGAAGAAGAACATGAGCAACACCTCCGATTAGTGCTTGAACTCTTAAGACAAGAGCAACTTTACGCCAAATTCTCCAAGTGTGAATTTTGGTTGAAGGAAGTACAATTTTTGGGTCATGTTGTAAGCGATCAGGGTATCAAAGTTGATCCCGCCAAGATTGAAGCCATCAGCAAGTGGGAGACCCCCACTACTCCGACGCATATTCGCCAATTCCTAGGTCTCGCCGGTTATTACCGAAGATTCATCGAAGGATTTTCTCTGATTGCGCGTCCTTTGACCGCACTGACTCACAAGGGCAAGAAGTTCTTTTGGGAACCCACACACGAATCAGCATTTCAAACTTTGAAGAAGAAGTTAACCACCGCACCTATCCTATCACTTCCTGAAGGCAGTGATGACTTTGTTGTTTATTATGATGCATCGAAGAGTGCTTTTGGTTGTGTACTGATGCAACGATCAAAGGTTATTGCCTATGCCTCCCGCCAATTGAAGATTCACGAGCGGAACTACACTACACATGATCTTGAACTTGGAGCCGTTGTCTTTGCGCTTAAATTGTGGAGACACTATTTGTATGAAACTAAGAGCACTATCTTCACTGATCACAAGAGTCTCCAGCACATCTTTGATCAGAAGCAACTGAATATGAGACAACGTCGATGGATCGAGATGCTCAACGACTACGATTGTGAACTCCGTTATCACCCTGGCAAGGCCAATGTTGTAGCTGACGCTTTAAGCCGAAAGGAGAGGACGGCACCTCTTCGTGTTAGGGCTCTGAACATCACCATCCATTCGAACCTCAACAGCCAAATCAGAGTAGCCCAAGATGAGGCTCTCAAATAGGAAAACATATCTCACGAACATTTGAACATACTTGTCTCTCGATTCGAGGTTAGGGAGTCTGGACTCCGATGTTATGCCGGAAGAATTTGGGTACCTTATTATGGAGATCTACGAAACCTGATACTTGATGAAGCACACAAATCGAGATATTCGATTCACCCCGGTGCGAGCAAGATGTACCACGACCTTAAAGAACAGTATTGGTGGCCGAATCTTAAGAAGGACGTTGCGACTTATGTTGGTAAGTGTTTGACTTGCTCAAAGGTTAAAGCCGAGCATCAGAGACCTTCTGGTTTACTCCAACAGCCGGAGATCCCACAATGGAAGTGGGAAAGGATCATAATGGATTTCATTACCAAGCTGCCGAAGACGGTGGGCGGATACGATACTATTTGGGTTATCGTTGACCGCCTTACCAAATCTGCACACTTTCTAGCGATGAAGGAAACAGATACGATGGAAAGACTTGCTCAATTATACATTAAGGAGGTAGTATCTCGTCATGGTGTACCTTTATCGATCATCTCCGATCGCGATCCCCGTTTTGCTTCTAGATTTTGGCGTTCTTTGCAAGAAGCCATGGGAACTCGTCTCGACATGAGTACTGCTTATCATCCTCAGACTGACGGGCAAAGTGCACGAACGATTCAGACCTTGGAGGACATGCTGCGTGCATGTGTCATTGATTTTGGAAAGGCCTGGGAAAGGCATTTGCCACTCGCCGAATTCTCGTACAACAACAGTTATCACTCGAGCATTAATACTGCACCTTTTGAAGCATTGTATGGCCGTAAGTGCCGATCTCCTATTTGTTGGGCCGAAGTAGGCGAAAAGCAAATCACCGGACCTGAGGTAGTCCACGAAACGACGAAGAAGATTGCTCAGATTCAAGCTAGACTTAAGACTGCCCGTGATCGCCAAAAGAGTTATGCCGATCTTAAACGTAAAGACTTTAAATTCAACGTTGGTGATCGTGTAATGTTAAAGGTTGCACCTTGGAAAGGTGTGATCCGTTTTGGAAAACGTGGAAAGTTGAACCCACGATACATTGGTCCTTTTGAAATCTTGGAACGTGTTGGACCCGTTGCTTACCGTTTGGATCTACCTACACAATTGAGCTCAGTTCATCCTACCTTCCATGTGTCAAACTTGAAGAAGTGTCTTGCTACACCAGAACTTATCATACCATTGGAAGAACTTACAATTGATGACAAACTCCACTTTGTGGAGGAACCTGTTGAAATTATGGATCGTGAGATCAAAACTTTGAAACGCAACAAGATTCCGATCGTCCGAGTGCGATGGAATGCCAAACGAGGACCTGAGTTTACTTGGGAGCGAGAGGATCAAATGATGCGAAAGTATCCTCACCTTTTCCCGACTCCTCCATCTACCTCAGCTTAAATTTCGGGACGAAATTTTCTTTAACAGGTGAGTAATGTAACGACCCTGGAATTTCCAACGTTTATTTATTAATAATTATTATTATTAATACGTGTGATAAAACGAATGTATGTCATTATATTTACATGTTGCCATGATTGCCCGAACTTGACTTTTAAGTGCCCGAAACGTCTTTGTGACACACGAAACTTGCACGAATAATATTTTCAAGTATTATTTACATTCATGATTAGTTTTATTAATCATTTTAATTAACTAAAGTTATTGGTTAATTACTTGGGCTTTAAATGGATTAATTTGTTAATTAAGTGAACTTGGGCTTTAGTAGTGAAATGGACTTATGACTTTGGGCTTCCAAGCCCACCCTACATTATTAGTGGACTTAGTTAGCCCACTCTTCCACTTGTAAGTATTACTTGAAACATTAACTAGTTAGTTTTAACAATTAGAATCTAGTTAGTTGTTCTTCCCATGCATGCACCCATTTTAACCACCTTTAAGGACAACTACATGCTTGTAACCATCAAACACTTGCTCCCCTCCCTTCCTTTCTGCTACAGCCATGACTTTCAAGGGGGATAGAAGGGATTCAAATCTTTTTTTTTACTTACTACTTGCTCACTTGTTACTCTCATTCAAACACACACAAAATCCTCTCAACTTTTCCTCTCTTTTTCTCTCTAGATTGAAAGCATTATGAACTTCTTTTCTTCCTTTTCTTTTCTTACAAAACTGAATTTATACACCTTAAATCATCATCATCTTTGTTGTTTGATTACTTGTTAGTTATAGTTGTTTACTTACTTGTTGTTGTTACATACTTGTTACAAGAATCAACTTTCTAGTTAGATTTTTCTTTTATCTTGAAATTACAAGAACACTCAAGAACATAGCTTACTAGTTATGATTCTACATATACTTTCTTAAAAGATTGCAAGTTCATGTGTTGATTAAACTCATACTTGAAGTTCATGAAGTAAACTTTAAAGTTTACTTTCTAAAGATCAAACTTTGGTTTGAATCTTTAAAGTATGAACAACCATGAATAATTTACTTGTTTATTTAGTTACTTGCACTTTAATTTGATGTTTGTTTGTTATTATTGGTCAAGTGTTACTAGTTAACCTTGATCTCATTAATCTTGAACTAAAATTTAACTTTGAAAGTTCAAGAACACACAAATAAGTTTTCTTTAAAAATAACTTTGTATACTTATGCTTGATCTAGACTTTTGGGTCTTGGATCTTCAAGATCGAACTAAGGAACTATGTTCTACATCTTAAGATCTTGATTAGTTAGTTTACTTTCAAGTTTGTAACTTGTTATTAGCTTTAAAGTTCATGTAGGTGTTAGATCTAAGACCTTGATGTAACTTTGGTTCATCAAACTTCATACAACTCTTAAGTGAGTTGTGCTTCATGTCTTAGACTTGCACTAGGGTTATGATGGTCAAGACTTGGTTAAGATGATGTAGATACATCAATGAGTTGTACACTTGAAGCTATATGCATCAAGGATGAGAACCATGATGAACATCAAGCACCAAGACCACCGGAACCCTTTTAAACTTACTGTTTCTGTCCAAAAGCTACTGATCTGATGTTTCTGTAACAGACCAGTAGACCTGGGCTGTTCTAACCTTGATTTTTAGATAGAACTTTTCGAGTAGATAACTTTTCATATAGGACTCGTCTTAATCCGAGTTACGGTTTAGGATTTATGGCCCTCCGATCGTCACTATGTCCTTTAACGTTGTGCAGAAATTTCTGACCTACTCGCACTTAGACCGTCGCCACGGTCAAACGAAGACGAGTTTGCTTCTGGAAATTTTTACCACACTTAAGGGACTCATAGACGGAGCCATGGCCACTGGTCTCACCTTAATTCAGTAAGGGTAGAGGCAGTGGTGACTGACTGAAATCAGACTTTGTTTTAAACTACTTTCATAAACGAAACCTACCTTACGCCTTTTGTTTAATGATGAATGATGATGACCCTTAAGACCTTAATTACATAATTTTAAACCTATTAAGACGATTTACTAACTTAGTACTATTTGACTTAGGTTGAGGACTTCAGACCGTTTACTTGCACACCTTTCCCGACTACTACTTTACCACTACATATCATTGTGAGTTATAGCATTCCTTTTTTACTTTAACTTATTTTGGGAACTGATAATACATGCAGATTTTATGTTTTACATACTAGGCACGAGTACTTAAACTTATATATGTGTGGGTTATACAACGGCATAAACATTCCCTTTAGCTCGGTAACGTTTAATCATTGGTTTTTGAACCGTGAACGCGAATCTTAGATATGGATCCATAGGGTTTGACATCCCCACTCGGGTTAGTAGCGCTAGCATTTAACGAGTGTTTAATACTTCGTAGACATACGCACTTGCCAAGTGTACTTTCAGGGGGTATAAACATTAAGTTAGTTACCAAGTGCCCACGGTTAGCATATACTTTTACATACTGTTTTGAAACGCTCTTTGTAGCACTGAAATCTCGTGGCCTACCTTACTTAGTGTTATACTTAAACTATAGCTCACCAACCTTTGTGTTGACGTTTTTAAGCATGTTTTTCTCAGGTGCTTGAGGTTAGCTTCCGCTGTGTACTAGTCGTGCTGTAGACACCCGCTGCTTAGAGTTGCTATCGCATGAACTACTTTATTTTGCATTCAAACATTCGTACTTTTAAACTATGACTTGTAACGACCATTGTGGTCACATACACTTATTAATTGCTTCTACTTAGTGGAGCATGTTTTTGAAATGTAAAACATTTGATGTCAGTTATGACATCACCTTTTTATCGTGAATGAAACTTTTTTTGTTACAGCATATAGTACTTAACCTTGTAATGATCCTGTTGTTGATGATTCGTACATGATGGTTTTGTACGGGGCATCACATATTAGACACCATTGGCAGTAATCTCGAGTTAGCTGTGGGTCAAAGTGGAATCCAAAATATTATATACTTTGAGTTGTGATCGAGCCTGAGACATGTATACAATGGGTCGCGGATTGCTTCAGACAATATACATATTATGTGTCTTATTATATTAAGACAATATATTATAGTGTTAGTGAATTCTAACACAATATACGCATTTATATTTATATATATATTTATACTGTTGGACTATTGGACTATTGGACTATTGGACTACGAACGTTGGACTACTAACAATGGACAATTAAAATTATCACAAGTATCATAAGTATGGAATATTAATTATATATATATATATATATATATATATATATATATATATATATATATATCTTGACACAAGTATATTATTATTAGGTTCGTGAATTTGTCAAAAGGCCAAGTCTTATCACCATCTATTCGGAAATCATCACAAGTGAGTTATAGTCCCATTTTTACTATCTAAATTATTTTGGGATGAGAATACATGCAAAATTTATAAATGTTTTACAAAATAAGCACAAGTTCATGGAACTACATTCTACGATTGATTTGTTATACCGGATATCTGTACTTATTATTATTATGCTTGGTAACCTAAGAATTAATGAAAAACACTAATTGACGCGAATCCTAAAGGTAGATCTACGGGCACCAACCACCCCCATTTTCGAATAGTGGAAATGCTTTAGTACTTCGAAGGGTTCTTGTCATACATTTGAATAGTGGAATGTATGTTGCCAGATATCTTAAGCGCTCTATGTTAAGGTCGGTTACCAGGCGACTCATCGTATGAATGATTTTTTTTGCAGTTGTAATGATCCTGCGCATTTAATTAAATGAAATCTTGTGGCTTATTAAATATTATGATTATTATATAGAAATTAAACCTATGACTCACCAACATTTTTGTTGACGTTTTAAGCATGTTTATTCTAAGGTGAATATTAAAAACGCTTCCGCTGTTGTATGCCAACCCAAGGTCAAGATCTGGAGTCAGCATAATTGTTTATATTGTTTAAACTTGCATTCGGAGTATTTGTTGTAATATATTTGATCATATTGTAATGGTTTGTGTAAAAACTTATTTATTTTAGGAGATTGTCTTTGATAGACAATCTAAATTATGTCATTAAGACCTTTATTCAATAATAAAGGTTATGGTTGTTTTTAAAAACGAATGCAAGATTTGAAAAACGTCTCATATAGAGGTCAAAACCTCGCAAAGAAACCAATTAATATGAAACGTTTATAATTAATATGAACGGGGCATTTCAGTTGGTATTCGAGTATTGGTCTTAGAGAATCAGAAAATTTTTCATTAGTGTGTCTAACTAATTTTTGATGCATTAGTGAGTCTGGACTTCGACCGTAATTGTTTTAAAAATGATTGCTTAATATAATTGTTGGAAACATAAGATTATTAACATATAAATATTATAAGATATATCATTCTCTTAACGTGCCTGCTATTATGTAATAGATGACTTCATCCGATCATATAAGCATCTCTAGTGATTCAGATTTCATTTACTTATCAAGTAATTCGGAGGCTGAGTCAAAGCATACGACTTATAAACCAACGAAAAAGTTAACTTTTGGTGCTACCATTAAAGTGGAAAATTGTTGGGAAAATTATGAAGATTCACAATTGCCAGTAGAGGTTCCAGAAGAGGATCCAGAAGAAGATCCCGAAGAGGAACTCGAAGAAGAGGATCCTAAAGAAGTTGTGGAAATTACCGAACCACAACGTGATTTGGGAAAATCTTTGGCTGTTATACCCGATCCCAAACCCGATGAACCTATTATGACCCAAAATGTTTGTGATCATCCACCTGAACCACCTAAGAGACCAGTTTATAAAATGACCGCTCGTATAACGACTGTTGGTTTTTCTCCCAAACAATTAGCCGAAAGAACCAATTGGGAGGATTTGGAAAAAGAACTATCCAAACGAAAATCCAAACGTTTGGCCGAGAAAGAAACAACGTCAACATCTAAGAAATATCGCCGTTCTTGAACCATCGGCAGCTATCCTGTATTCCATGCATTGTGAAATATGTATTATATTGTGTGTTTAAGTTTGTAAGAAAATCCGCAATGTAAATTTCCTTATGATTGTATAATAATAAGAATAAGCATGGAAGGTTTATTATTATTATTACAACTTATTATTACGTAGTTACGTAATAACTTACCATAGTTTTTCATATTAGAATTTTAGTAGTTAATTTGTGTGTTAGCTGCTAAGTATGAACATTATTACAGTTATAAAACGCTAATATGAAGAAAAGGCTTTTATAATAATAAGTTCATATTAAGCTACAAAATACTTTTTGGCTACTTCTAAAAAAATTCTATATGATTAACTCATTCCGCTATTTTTAAAGGAAATGGCTCCTCCAGCTACTAGACAACAATAATTGAACACAGAAGAACTTCAAGCTTTCGCTGCAAATGTGGCTGCAGTGGTGAATGCAATGAACAACAATAACCAATCGGGTTCCAGCAGTGGAGGAAACAATGGTAACCGGATAGGATGTTCCTACAAAGCTTTTATGGCTGCAAACCCAATGAGTTTGAAGGAACCGAAGGACCCGTTGGACTAAAGCAGTGGACAGAGAAGGTTGAAGCTGTGTTCGCAATCAGCAACTGCGCAGAAGAGGATAAAGTTAAGTATGCCACACATACTTTTAGGGGTACTACTTTGACATGGTGGAATACCTACATGGATTACGTAGGACAAAATACAGCCTATGCACTTCCATGGTCCGCTTTCAAGCACATGATGACGGAAGAGTACCGTCCCAGAACCAAAATCAACAAGCTCAAGGCAGAGCTTAAAGCACTGACAACCCAAGGGTTAGATGTCACTACCTTCGAGCGACGTTTCAATGAACTGGCTTTAATGTGTCCTGGAGCATTTGAGGACGAAGAAGCAAAAATTGAAGCATTCATAAAAGGGTTGCCGGAACGAATCCAAGAGCATGTAGGTGCTAACGACCCTGCAACAATGCAGAAAGCGAGCCGTATAGCCCACAAATTGATAGGCCAAATTACAGGAAGGATAAAGAAAGAAGCGGCCGAGGAGGCCATAATGAAACAGGGGAAAAGAAAGTGGGAGGAAAGCAGTGATCAGGGTCACCAGTACAACAACAACAATCAAAACAACAATTACAACAACAATCGCAACCACCCCAACAACAACAATAATCACAACAACAACCACAACAATAACCGCAACAACCATCCCAATAATAATAACAACAACAACAATCCCAATCACAACAATAACAACAACAAACGTCTCAACAACAATAACCCTAACAACAACAACAACGACAACAAAAAGCAAAGGACTATATGACCAAGGTGTGATACGTTTCATCTGGAATGGTTTTGTAGAGAATTATGTACCAAGTGCAATAGGAATGGCCATATTGCGGCAAAGTGTGAAGTCTACGGACCAAATAGAAACAAAGGAGTAAATAATGCCGGAACAAATAATAACGACGTTGTTTGCTATGGATGTGGAAAACCGGGCCATACCATAAACCAGTGCCGGAATGGAAATAGGCAAGGCCGTGGGAGAGCCTTCAACATTAATGGGGAGAAAGCACAGGAAGACCTGGAGCTTGTTACGGGTACGTTTCTTATCAACAATACACCTGCTTATGTTTTATTTGATTCGGGTGCCGATAGAAGTTATATGAGTAGAGAATTTTGTGCCAAATTAAATTGCCCGTTAACGCCTTTGGATAAAAAGTGTATAGTTGAAGTAGCAAACGGTAAACTAATTAAGGTTGATAAAATTTGCCAAAATCAAAAAATTAGTTTAATTAGCAAAACGTTTGCAATTGATTTAATACCTGTGGAATTCGGAAGCTTCGACGTAATTATTGGAATTGACTGGATGTCCAAGGTAAAAGCCGAAGTTGTTTGTCATGAGAAGGCGATTCTCATTCCGAGAGAAGACGGGTTACCCTTAATGGTGTACAGAGAAAAGGGTAATGCCAAATTAAATCTTATCAGTAGTTTGAAGGCGCGCAAACTAATAAGAAAAGGTTGCTATGCCGTACTAGCACACGTAGAGAAGGTTGAAAAAGAAGAAAAGAAAATCGATGACGTTCCCGTTGTAAGAGAATTTCCTGAGGTGTTTCCGAACGAATTACCGGGACTACCTCCACACCAATCCATTGAATTCCAAATAGATCTTGTACCAGGAGCCGAACCAATAGCTCGTGCTCCATATAAACTTGCGCCCACCGAAATGAAAGAATTACAAAGTCAGCTACAAGAATTATTAGAACGTGGTTTTATCCGACCGAGTACATCACCATGGGGAGCTCCAATTTTGTTCGTTAAAAAGAAAGATGGGTCTTTTCGCATGTGTATCGATTACCGTGAGCTGAACAAAGTAACCATCAAAACCCGATACCCTTTACCCCGAATCGACGATCTATTTGATCAACTCCAAGGTTCGAGCGTATACTCCAAAATTGACTTAAGGTCAAGTTATCATCAACTGAGGGTTAAAGAAGCCGGTATACCAAAAACAGCCTTCAGAACTCATTATGGCCATTACGAATTCATGGTTATGCCATTCGGTCTAACCAATGCACCCGCAGTTTTCATGGATCTCATGCACCGAGTATGTAGTCCATATTTAGATAAGTTTGTTATTGTCTTTATTGATGACATTCTTATCTATTCGAAGAATAACCAAGAACACGAATAACACTTGAGACTTGTGTTAGAATTGTTAAGAAAAGAACAGCTTTATGCAAAATTCTCTAAGTGCGCTTTTTGGTTAAATGCAGTACAATTTCTTGGCCACGTAGTCAGTAGTAATGGAATCAAAGTTGATCTCGCCAAGATCAAAGCCATCAAAAATTGGGAAACCCCGAAAACTCCAACGCAAATACGTCAATTTTTGGGTTTAGCTGGTTATTATAGGAGATTTATTCAAGATTTCTCCCGAGTAGCCAAACCTTTAACTGCCTTGACACATAAGGGGAAGAAGTATGAATGGACTTCCGAACAAGAGGGTGCCTTCTAATTGTTGAAAAAGAAGTTGACTACGGCACTTATTTTATCGTTACCTGATGGAATGGAAGATTTTGTTATTTACTGCGACGCATCAAGAATGGGTTTAGGGTGTGTTCTTATGCAACGGAAGAAGGTGATTGCATATGCTTCTCGACAACTCAAAATTCATGAACAAAACTACACCACACATGATCTGGAATTGGGCGCTGTTGTTTTTGCATTAAAGATGTGGAGACATTATCTATATGGGGTTAAGTTTATCGTATACACTGACCACAAAAGTCTCCAACATATTTTAAATCAAAAGCAACTAAACATGAGGCAGCGTAGATGGGTTTAGCTGCTAAATGATTATGATTGTGAAATCCGTTACCACCTGGGGAAAGCGAATGTGGTAGCCGATGCCTTGAGTCGAAAGGAAAGAGAACCTATTCGAGTAAAAGCTATGAACATGATTATTCATACTAATCTTACTACTCGAATAAAAGAGGCACAACAGGAGGTTTTGAAGGAAGGAATTTTTGGAAGGGAAATACCCAAAGGATTAGAAAAATAGCTTAATATTCGGGAAGACGGAACCAGGTATTTAGTTGAAAGAATTTGGGTACCAAAGAATGGAGATTTGAGGAAAGTGGTACTAGATGAAGCACATAAAACCAGATATTCAATACATCCTGGAGCAGGGAAAATGTACCAAGACCTCAAGAGAAACTTTTGGTGGCCAGGAATGAAGGCCGATATAGCCACATATGTAGGAGTATGTTTGACTTGTTCTAAAGTCAAAGCTGAACATCAGAAACCATCGGGTCTACTCCAACAACCTGAAATCCCAGAATGAAAATGGGAAAACATTACCATGGATTTCATTGCTAAGTTACCGAGAACCGCAGGTGGTTATGATATGATTTGGGTAATAGTCGATCGTCTTACTAAGTCAGCACACTTTCTGCCAATAAAAGAAGAGGATGGTATAGAGAAATTAGCACGATTATACCTGAAAGAAGTTGTTTCTAGACATGGTATACCAATCTCTATTATATCTGATCGTGATAGCAGATTTACTTCCAGATTCTGGCAGGCATTACACGAAGCATTGGGAACTCGTTTAGATTTAAGTACTGCCTATCATCCACAAACTGATGGGCAGAGTGAAAGGATGGTTCAGATACTCGAAGACATGCTACGAGCATGTGTTATTGATTTTGGAAGTAGTTGGGATTGACATCTACCGTTAGCTGAGTTTTCCTACAACAACAGCTATCATTCTAGCATTGAGGCGGCACCATTCGAGGCACTTTATGGGAGGAAGTGCAGGTCTCCGATTTGTTGGAGTGATGTGGGGGAAAACAGATTACAGGTCCGGAAATTATCCAGGAAACTACCGACAAGGTCATTCAGATTCAGCAACGATTGAAAACAGCCCGGAGTCGGCAAAAGAGCTACGCGGATGTTAGAAGGAAACCTTTAGAGTTTGAGGAGGGTGATATGGTTATGCTTAAGGTATCACCTTGGAAAGGTATTATTCATTTTGGAAAGCGAGGGAAATTGAGCCCAAGATACATTGGACCATTCAAGATCAAAAAACGCATTGGGCCGGTGGCCTATCGACTTGAACTACCTTCACAATTAGAAAAGATTCACAACACCTTTCATGTTTCGAACCTGAAGAAATGCCTAGCTACCGAAGATCTCATTATCCCTTTAGACGAAATCCAGATTGATGAGAAACTAAATTTCGTCGAAGAACCAGTCAAAATTATGGATCGTGAGGTCAAACGACTCAAACAAAGTAAGATACCAATCGTTAAGGTTCGGTGGAATGCTCGTAGAGGACCTGAATTCACTTGGGAATGAGAAGAACAAACGAAGCTGAAGTACCCACATTTGTTTTCCGATATCGCACGTTAACTAGGTACTATTCTAAATTTCGGGACGAAATTTAATTTAACGGGTGTGTAATGTAACGACCCGGATTTTTCCGATAATATATAGAAGATTAATATTTACATAATTAATATTTCCAACATGTTAAGCAATCAAACTCATTAAGATTTGGTTATTTGAAATGAATTTTATACAAATGTTTGGCCACCCAGTTTGTCTGACGATTCACGAACGTCATAACTCGAAATAATTGTATAATGATGTATATATGGATATATATATATATATATATATATATATACTTATGATTTTATAAAATGATATTTAAGTATCTCATTATGTATAATAACAATTGGTTATATATATAAAATGAGATTACTAACTTAAAGACTTCAAGACTATATACATATATATAACGATTATCGTTATAACAACGTCTTACTAAATACATATGAATCATATTAAGATATTGATACACAATGTTTAACATGATAAATGACAATTAAACATATCACTAAGTGTATTAACAATGAACTACATATATAAAAACAAGACTACTAACTTAAGGATTTCGAAACGAGACATATATGTAACGATTATCGTTGTAACGATATTTTAATGCATATATATCATATTAAGATATATTCATACATCATAATATCATGATAATATAATAATTTAACATCTCATTAGCTATAATAAATATTAGGTTAACTACATTAAATGAGATCGTTAACTTAAAGGTTTCAAACAACACTTACATGTAACGACTAACGGTGACTTAACGATTCAGTTAAATTGTATACACATGTAGTATTTTAAGATGTATTCATACACTTTTTAAAGACTTCAAGACACATATCAAAGTACTTCTACTTATCAAAAATACTTACAATTACATTCTGGTTCATTTTCATCAACTTTTCTACTCGTATGCAACCGTATTTGTACTCGTACAATACACAACTTCTAGATTATTTACTATTGGTACATACCAATAGTAAACTCCAATGATCAGCCATGAATGAGTCATAAACCATGATCATGACTTGTTTTAACTTATACTTGATATTTATGCATAAAAACAAAAACTAGTAACCTTATATTGATTAAGCGTTAGGCATTTTTTTTCAAACAACACACACATCACATTTCCTTGATTTTCTAATCCAAATTTTCTCCATCCTAACTCTCTCTACACTCAAGAACATCTCTACTTCAGTAATATTGATCATCTAGGTCAATCTATCTTCAATTACAATCAAGAAACATCAATATTCAAGAACACATCAAGAACACTTCACAAATACTTTCAAGTTTACTAGCTTACTTCCAACCTTTCAATCCAACTCCACCACTCTTTAGGATCAAGAATTATACTTTATTTCCAGTAGATTTTCATCTTATAATCAAGGTAAGAATCATATATAAGCTTTAGTTCAATTCATATACTTATAGCTATCTTATTTCAAGATAGAAATTATTATTCGAACTTTTGTTCATTTCATGATTTTACTTCAAGAATTCCAAGCCATCAAGGATATCTTTGAACTCAAGATATTCTCCTTATTTCTCCAGCAACTTTATTCATTTGATTTGAGGAAGTAACCTTATTCATAATCTTATTCGATTCATATTCATATAGCTATCTTATTTTGAGTTATAACTAATAACAACGAGAACATAGTTTAGATTATTTCTAAACTTGTTTATAAATAAACTTAATCCTTCTAACTTGACTTTTAAAACACTTCAACACATGTATTATGACAGTATGTCAAGCTAACATAAGGATATAAAACTTGTAAACACGAAGAACACCTTAAAATCGAATATACGCCGTCTTAGTCGAACGGGGGCTGTTTTGGGTTTAATTTTAAAAACCTATCTTAAACTTTGAATTAAAAGATTTTCTTTTAAAAGGACTCGTTCATATACATTATAAACGATTCACAATAGTTGATTACATCGCGAGGTATTTGACCTCTATATGATACGTTTTACAAACATTGCATTCGTTTTTAAAAGACAAACTTTCTTTACATCAAAAATTGACGGCATGCATACCATTTCATATTACATCCAACTATAATTGACTTAATATTAATCTTGATGAACTCAACGACTCGAATGCAACGTCTTTCAAAGTATGTCTTGAATGACTCCAAGTAATATCCTTAAAATGAGTTAATGCACAGCGGAAGAATTCTTTAATACCTGAGAATAAACATGCTTTAAAGTGTCAACCAAAAGGTTGGTGAGTTCATTAGTTTATCATAATCCATCATTTCCGTAATAGTAATAGACCACAAGATTTCAGTTTCTATAAATATCCGTACACTCGCAAGTGTATAAAAGTATTCTATAAGTTGTAGGCACCCGGTAACAAGCTTTAACGTTCATGTTTTACCCTCTGAAGTACACCAGATCAGGTGTGTTTAAAATAACCTCGAAGTACTAAAGCATCCCATAGTCAGGATGGGGTTTGTCAGGCCCAATAGATCTATCTTTAGGATTCGCGCCTACCGTACATAGACAAGTAGTTTAATGTTACCAAGCTAAGGGTATATTTCTGGTTTAAACCCACGTAGAATTTGTTTTAGTACTTGTGCCTATTTCGTAAAACATTTATAAAACAGCGCATGTATTCTCAGCCCAAAAATATATATTGCAAAAGCAATCAAAAAGGGAGCAAATGAAACTCACAATACTGTATTTCGTAGCAATTATGTATATGACGGCACTGAACAAGTGCAGGGTTTGTCTCGGATTCACGAACCTATATTAAGTATATATATTTAAATATTGGTCAATATCTGTCTAACAATTTAGGTCAAGTCGTAGTGTATCACAATCCTAATGCTCGAGACCGACATGCAAAAGTCAACAAAAGTCAACTTAACCCAAAATGACTTTCAAAATCTATACATGTTTATTATATAACTTATATATAGTAGTTTTATATATTTAAATATATTTATCAGATCTTATTATACTAAATAATACAAGTCATTTATTAATAAATAAAAATTTATATTAAAATTCATATATGATAAAAATATACTTTTATATATCACAAGTAATAAAATTTATAAAATTCACTTAATATCATAAAAATATAGTGGTATGTATTATTAATATAATTACATTACGTGTGGTAAAAATATCTTTGTACGCATATTTATTTGATAAAATAATATTGATAATAATAATAATAATGATAAAAATAATAAAATGATAGTTTCAATAAAAATGTTAATTTTTAGTAATAAAGATAATTTTAGTAATAACATCAACTGATAACAGTTATAATAATCGTTTTAATAATAATATTAAAATTAATGATAATTCAGTTGACCATATCTTTTAATCCGTTCATCGAAACCACACGATTTCTAAATAAAAAGTTATTAATTTTTTTTCTTCAGCTTTTCAACGACATGCATATCATATAACTTATCTCAGTAGCATATGTATCAAATTCGTGATTTATCATAAACTATTTAACGACGAAACTAAGCATACAAACATGCATAATCATATATACTCGAGCACTAGTCAGGGATACACTATTAATATATAAAAGATAAGATATGAATGCTCACGTATCAATATTGTGATTCAATATCGCAGGAAAGTATGTAGACGCAACGAAAATGATAAACGTTAGGTTGACCTCACGAGCAATACCCTCGATCAATACCCATAACCTTCATAGCTATAACCCATAATTTCCTTAGCTATATCATATTTGAAAACTTATTTTGAAATCGTCTGAATATAACTCCGTCGTAGTATTTTATGTATACTAATAATATCTTGAAATAGTACTAAGTAAATATATATATATGTAATTCGATTGAGAGAGTTTAGAGAAATATATTTTCAAGTTTCTATGAAATAATGAAACCTATTGAATTCTATTTATAATAGATTTTTGAATTATTAAAGTGAATTATTAAAGTATGAATTATTAAAGTGAATTATTAAAGTATGAATTATTAAAGTGAATTATTAAAGTATGAATTATTAAAGTTAAAGTAAAGTAAAAGTAAAGTAAAAGTATAAAGTATAGTAAAAGTATAAAACTATGTACGTATAATACGCGTATAAAAATATATAATATTAATTTAAATCGTTATATATATTTAATAAAATAATATATAAATATCGTTATCTTTATCATACTGGTTAAGTAATGAGTTGTCAAAAAGAATAGATTTCTTAAATCACAGTGGACCTCATAACATAGGCCCGTAATCATATCATAATGTATCTGATAATTCAATCATTTGATATTATCTCTTAATTCTGTCGATAAATATATTGAAACAAATATGTTCATGTAAAGTATCATATATCTAATACTTTGTTAATGTTTTCAGTTAATATTATATATTATATATACATATCTATATACACATAATTGTTCGTGAATCGTCGAACACGGTCAAAGGGTAATTGATTACATGAATGTAGTTCCAAACTTTTTAAGATTCAACATTACAAATTCTGCTTATCGTGTCGGAAACATATAAAGGTTAAGTTTAAATTTGGTCGGAAATTTCCGGGTCGTCACAGTACCTACCCGTTAAAGAAATTTCGTCCCGAAATTTGATCGAGGTCGTCATGGCTAACTATAAAAATGTTTTCATGATGAATATGAGTTGATAAATAGAGTTTTATCATCATTGAGTAATATAGATAAAATAATTTGATTACGCGAAGAGTATAAGTGAAGCTATCGCAAGAGAGTGAAATGAGTAAACGTATATTCGTTTTAACCGATGACGTAGTTATGATTGATTTTCGGAATTCATGGGATTTAAAGAAAATCTTTGCAATAAGATTTGGTTCTTCGGCGATTAAGGAAATCATGATCTTCTTTGATTAAATGCGATAATCTGTCTCGATTTCTCTGTCTGATATTTTACTATAATTCCACCCCCTTCGTTTCTTTATTTTCACATCTCACACCTTCTAGTCTTTCTCCCCAATTCATACTTTAAAGCATTCGTTAATATGCTTCATCCAATATTGATTCTTGATATACTCTTAACTTTCATATATGTCATTCTTCTTTTTCATCTACCACCGGAGCAAGTTATTTTCTTCTACCATTACCTTGGGGTTATTGTGTTTTTCATTCTCCCGTGTCTTTATATTGCTATACGCATTGATAAACACGGTTTGTAATTTCGAGGTTGTTATCGGGCTTTATATTCTCCATTATATTTCGGAGCTTCATGCTTTCGTTTTCTCTTTCCGACCTTAAGTCAAGCGGATAATGGTCCAGAATTCGTAGATATGAATTTTTGGATGAAAATAGTTAATGTTCCAAGAAGAAAATCGTAATGGCACGATCTTGATTTGGCAAATTACCAGAATATCCGAAAATATAGAGCTATCAAGATGATATGTTCTTAATATGTTTGGAAATTGGGTAGAATGTAAGAGTCGTGTAAACAGTACATGATGACGGTATGTTCTATGAATCATCACGTTCCATTAGAAACTCAGCATGACTTACTGTAATATAATCACGTTGATCAAGTGTCATTATATTATCCTAACTCATGCTTCAATTCCCAACACTACTTCAAAAACATTCCTATTTTAAATTCAAATTTTTTATTTTTTTAGAATTTAGAAACTAACACAGTTTCTTTTTATGTTGTAACGCAGATATTGCGAAGAGATAAAAGATTTCAGATAAGAATAGTTGTGAAAATATCTTCAGGAATATCGAAGATATTATAATAAAAGATACGATAATATGGATGATGAAGAAGATTTGTCTGTGAAGGTTTAGAATAAGAAGTAAGTTGTTTGCTAACGATTTCAGTAGACACTGAATCATTTGGATCCTTTGAAGGCAGGTTTAGTCTTTGTGATTTGTCCACAGCCTCCTTCATGGTCTGCTCAATCCGTTTTCCAGTTTCAAACCTTCTCTTTTTCTCAGCTTTACCACCATACTATTCTTTATCATCAAACTTTTGACTGTTAAAGTCGTTTACAGTTTTTGCTGCTTCATCAGCATTTTTCCAATTTCGGAGAACTAGTTCATGGTTTGGGATGTTTTTCAGAAAATTCACATTCGAAGTATGTAAGTCTAGGAGATAGACGTTATATGTATAACTTTTGACGTAAAATTGTCGCGAAATTCAAAATACTGATTGCTAATTCCCAGTAGTTGGTGTGACAATTATTGTTACAGGATGTAGGTGAGTACATGATGAGGTTTTAATGAATAAGTATAGTGGCTTTTCGGAGAGGCTTAAGTCGAAGGTTAATGAAGTTGTTGATAAGTTTACTGCTAATGTGGCGAGATATGAAAGGTTCTTCGGTAACAATGATGAAGGGGTAATTGTTATAATAAGGTTTATTCGTATAAACAAATGAAGGTGATTTGCTGGAGCTGTGACAAAACTGTCTATTTTGGAAAGAGATTGGAAAATTATATTTGGTAATAAATATCAAAGGATCTGACATGGATACGTGTTAAACTATAACTTTGGTTTCGAGAGCTTTTCAGATGCATGACAGTGGGTAATATGTGGTTGGATCATCATCTCGCATGTCTTTAGGAATTTCGAAGTGTTTGAACACATATTGTAATTGTTAATATACATATGATGTTCTAAGATTTTGAATGATACAAATATTTTTGTGAGTTCCACGAATAGAAATGAGGTTCTAGGACAGTTTTGAAGTCAAAGTATAGTTTTGAAAGATGTAGGAATCTAAGAGTGACGATTTTGGTTATATCTTGAATCGAATTCTGAGATTTCAAAATCAGAATATGTAATTAGATTTTGAATGAGTATGGTTGTTTTGATTTTTATAAAAGAATGTATATTGTTGTGAAAGTAGGGAGTATAATGAATGATTTGCTGAATCAGATTCGAAGAATGTAACATATTAATTGTGAATTTATATATCTCTCGGGTATTACCTACCCGTTAAAAAAAAATTCACAATTAATATTTTGTACAAAAGAATTTTATTACAGTCTTTATGGAAATATATATGTGTATATTTCTTCAGATGTAATATTGATTTAATGAGTTAATATTAAATTAAACTCATTTGATTTATGGTTAAGGCTAGGATAGATAATTTCTAAATTTAGAAATTACATAATCATCGTAGAATGTTTCTCCAATGAAGTTATGAATCAATACTTCATCGTTGTGGTATTCCTTGGTATCTACATGGCGTATGACGTCGATGCTCGTAGGACAGATTGTGAAGTTAAGGTTTGCGATGCGGTTGTTGTTGGTGGTGGTAATGGTACTGTTGATGTTGTTGATGGTGGTACTGGTTATGCTGTTGGTGTTGCTGCTGGTGTTTGTAACCTTTGCACCATATTCTCCAAAGCCACTACCCGAGCGCGAAGCTCGTTGGCTTCTTCTATTACACCGGGGTGATTGTCGGTTCGGACGAGCGGATAAATAAGATCTAGAATTTGGTGTAGTATACAATCATGACGAGATACTCTGGAAATGAGAGAGAAAATGGTGTTTCGGACAGGTTCGCCGGTAAGTGCTTTAGGTTCTTTGCCAAGAGGGCAATGTGGTGGATGAAAGGGATCGCCTTCTTCTCGTCTCCAATGGTTAAGTAGATTACGAACCCATCTCCAAATCATCCAGAATAGATGATGGCTAATTGGTTGATTCATTCCGGTCACGCTACTTTCGGAGCTCATGTGGAAATCCATATCGGCATAGCTGTCGGAATCCGAGGAACTCGAACTGGTTGAGGGATCCATCTTGTATGATCAGGGAAAGAATTTTTTGGTATGAAATAGATTGTAGAATTTAGATTTGGTATTCTTCAATACATAATTTACATATGTATATATAATACCAAAATCCCATAAATTACGGAGGAATCTTTGAAAGATGTCAGTCAAAGTTCACAGTAACAGATATGCTAAGATAAGAATTCGTCTATACACTATTATGCAATAAATGTAGGAAAACGCGTCTAGACTTAAGAATGATAAGCAGGTAATTTCCTAAGGATGGTAAGTAGATGATTTCCGACTAAAAATTATAAGCAAAAATTTTGACATGCAGACACGGTCGAAGTCCAGACTCACTAATGCATCTTAACAACTATCAGTTAGACACACTAATGCAAGACCTGGTTCGCTAAGACCACCGCTCTGATACCAACTAAAAGGACGCGTTCATATACATTATAAACGATTCACAATAGTTGATTACATCGCGAGGTATTTGACCTCTATATGATACGTTTTACAAACATTGCATTCGTTTTTAAAAGACAAACTTTCTTTACATCAAAAATTGACGGCATGCATACCATTTCATATTACATCCAACTATAATTGACTTAATATTAATCTTGATGAACTCAACGACTCGAATGCAACGCCTTTCAAAGTATGTCTTGAATGACTCCAAGTAATATCCTTAAAATGAGTTAATGCACAGCGGAAGAATTCTTTAATACCTGAGAATAAACATGCTTTAAAGTGTCAACCAAAAGGTTGGTGAGTTCATTAGTTTATCATAATCCATCATTTCCGTAATAGTAATAGACCACAAGATTTCAGTTTCTATAAATATCCGTACACTCGCAAGTGTATAAAAGTATTCTATAAGTTGTAGGCACCCGGTAACAAGCTTTAACGTTCATGTTTTACCCTCTGAAGTACACCAGATCAGGTGTGTTTAAAATAACCTCGAAGTACTAAAGCATCCCATAGTCAGGATGGGGTTTGTCAGGCCCAATAGATCTATCTTTAGGATTCGCGCCTACCGTACATAGACAAGTAGTTTAATGTTACCAAGCTAAGGGTATATTTCTGGTTTAAACCCACGTAGAATTTATTTTAGTACTTGTGCCTATTTCGTAAAACATTTATAAAACAGCGCATGTATTCTCAGCCCAAAAATATATATTGCAAAAGCAATCAAAAAGGGAGCAAATGAAACTCACAATACTGTATTTCGTAGCAATTATGTATATGACAGCACTGAACAAGTGCAGGGTTTGTCTCGGATTCACGAACCTATATTAAGTATATATATTTAAATGTTGGTCAATATCTGTCTAACAATTTAGGTCAAGTCGTAGTGTATCACAATCCTAATGCTCGAGACCGACATGCAAAAGTCAACAAAAGTCAACTTGACCCAAAATGATTTTCAAAATCTATACATGTTTATTATATAACTTATATATAGTAGTTTTATATATTTAAATATATTTATCAGATCTTATTATACTAAATAATACAAGTCATTTATTAATAAATAAAAATTTATATTAAAATTCATATATGATAAAAATATACTTTTATATATCTCAAGTAATAAAATTTATAAAATTCACTTAATATCATAAAAATATAGTGGCATGTATTATTAATGTAATTACATTACGTGTGGTAAAAATATCTTTGTACGCATATTTATTTGATAAAATAATATTGATAATAATAATAATGATAAAAATAATAAAATGATAGTTTCAATAAAAATGTTAATTTTTAGTAATAAAGATAATTTTAGTAATAACATCAACTGATAACAGTTATAATAATCGTTTTAATAATAATATTAAAATTAATGATAATTCAGTTGACCATATCTTTTAATCCGTTCATCGAAACCACACGATTTCTAAATGAAAAGTTATTAATTTTTTTTTTCCAGCTTTTCAACGACATGCATATCATATAACTTATCTCAGTAGCATATGTATCAAATTCATGATTTATCATAAACTATTTAACGACGAAACTAAGCATACAAACATGCATAATCATATATACTCGAGCACTAGTCAGGGATACACTATTAATATATAAAAGATAAGATATGAATCTCACGTATCAATATTGTGATTCAATATTGCAGGAAAGTACGTAGACGCAACGAAAATGATAAACGTTAGGTTGACCTCACGAGCAATACCCTCGATCAATACCCATAACCTTCATAGCTATAACCCATAATTTCCTTAGCTATATCCCATTTGAAAACTTATTTTGAAATCGTCTGAATATAACTCCGTCGTAGTATTTTATGTATACTAATAATATCTTGAAATAGTACTAAGTAAATATATATATATGTAATTCGATTGAGAGAGTTTAGAGAAATATATTTTCAAGTTTCTATGAAATAATGAAACCTATTGAATTCTATTTATAATAGATTTTTGAATTATTAAAGTGAATTATTAAAGTATGAATTATTAAAGTGAATTATTAAAGTATGAATTATTAAAGTGAATTATTAAAGTATGAATTATTAAAGTGAATTATTAAAGTATGAATTATTAAAGTGAATTATTAAAGTATGAATTATTAAAGTTAAAGTAAAGTAAAAGTAAAGTAAAGGTAAAGTATAGTAAAAGTATAAAACTATGTACGTATAATACGCGTATAAAAATATATAATATTAATTTAAATCGTTATATATATTTAATAAAATAAAATATAAATATCGTTATCTTTATCATACTGGTTAAGTAATGAGTTGTCAAAAAGAATAGATTTCTTAAATCACAGTGGACCTCATAACATAGGCCCGTAATCATATCATAATGTATCTGATAATTCAATCATTTGATATTATCTCTTAATTCTGTCGATAAATATATTGAAACAAATATGTTCATGTAAAGTATCATATATCTAATACTTTGTTAATGTTTTCAGTTAATATTATATATTATATATACATATCTATATATACATAATTGTTCGTGAATCGTCGAACACGGTCAAAGGGTAATTGATTACATGAATGTAGTTCCAAACTTTTTAAGATTCAACATTACAAATTCTGCTTATCGTGTCGGAAACATATAAAGGTTAAGTTTAAATTTGGTCGGAAATTTCCGGGTCGTCACATCTTTGGTGAAAAATCTTATTTTATATGGATATGAAATATATCCAAAATCCATGGTTAAACTCTAAGTGAAAGTATGTTTTTCAAAAGGGTCATCAACATGTCGTTCTTACGACGGATATGACTATCTTCTCTTATTTGACACCTAAGTTGTATTTTCGACTATAAACCTATACTTTTTATGTTAATATTAATAATGTTGAGTTCGATACGAAACCATGTCAACTCGAATCACTCAAAACGGATTTGTAACGAAGAAATTATGGATAAAACAAAATTGGATATTTTTCTTAATTTTTAGCTACGGACATGATTTATAAAAATGGATGCTAACCTTATCCTAGCTAACTTACCTTGTATCCTACATGTATTTATACATGTCTTGTTCCCGAACTTATGGAAATACAATTTATAATAGTCGTGATTAAGTTCTATGACAATATATTATAGTCTTAATAAAGATCGTAAGGCACCATATATATATATATATATATATGACTTGATCACCGTGGATTCGTATACAAAGTTTTGACATATCATTTTGACTTCTTCTATATATATTATTGGAACGAACTATTAGACACCATTGGCAGTAATCTCGAGTTAGCTGTGGGTCGAAGTGGATTCCAAAATATTATATACTTTGAGTTGTGATCGAGCCTGAGACATGTATACAATGGGTCGCGGATTGCTTCAGACAATATACATATTATGTGTCTTATTATATTAAGACAATATATTATAGTGTTAGTGAATTCTAACACAATATACGCATTTATATTTATATATATATTTATACTGTTGGACTATTGGACTATTGGACTATTGGACTACGAACGTTGGACTACTAACAATGGACAATTAAAATTATCACAAGTATCATAAGTATGGAATATTATATATATATATATATATATATATATATATATATATATATATATATATATATATATATATATATATATCTTGACACAAGAATATTATTATTAGGTTCGTGAATTTGTCAAAAGGCCAAGTCTTATCACCATCTATTCGGAAATCATCACAAGTGAGTTATAGTCTCATTTTTACTATCTAAATTATTTTGGGATGAGAATACATGCAAAATTTATAAATGTTTTACAAAATAAGCACAAGTTCATGGAACTACATTCTACGATTGATTTGTTATACCGGATATCTGTACTTATTATTATTATGCTTGGTAACCTAAGAATTAGTGAAAAACACTAATTGACGCGAATCCTAAAGGTAGATCTATGGGCACCAACCACCCCCATTTTCGAATAGTGGAAATGCTTTAGTACTTCGAAGGGTTCTTGTCATACATTTGAATAGTGGAATATATGTTACCAGATATCATAAGCGCTCTATGTTAAGGTCGGTTACCAGGCGACTCATAGTATGAATGATTTTTTTTGCAGTTGTAATGATCCTGCGCATTTAATTAAATGAAATCTTGTGGCTTATTAAATATTATGATTATTATATAGAAATTAAACCTATGACTCACCAACATTTTTGTTGACGTTTTAAGCATGTTTATTCTCAGGTGAATATTAAAAATGCTTCCGCTATCGTATGCCAACCCAAGGTCAAGATTTGGAGTCGGCATAATTGTTTATATTGTTTAAACTTACATTCGGAGTATTTGTTGAAATATATTTGATCATATTGTAATGAGTTGTGTAAAAACTTATTTATTTGAGGAGATTGTCTTTGATAGACAATCTAAATTATGTCATTAAGACCTTTATTCAATAATAAAGGTTATGGTTGTTTTTAAAAACGAATGCAAGATTTGAAAGACGTCTCATATAGAGGTCAAACCTCGCAAAGAAACCAATTAATATGAAACATTTATAATTAATATGAACGGGGCATTTCACAGAAGCAAGGTATTCGATAATGACTTCAGTAGATAATGAATCATTTGGATTCTTTGAAGGCAGGTTTAGCCTTTGTGATTTGTCCACGGCTTCCTTCATAGTTTCTCATAATCCGTTTTTCGGTACTAAAATTTCCATTGAGCATTTCCAACCTTCCATTCCTTATTATCAAACTTTTGGCCGTTTAGATCATCTACAATTTTGCTGTTTCCTCTACATTTAATGCTACCATATCTGAATCGGCGGTTATCAATCCGAGGTGGTTTCAATTGAATTGTGTTTTTAGAGGATTAAACACTGATGGTAATATGGTGGAATATAAAAGATTTCCCGGTAACAATAAAAGAGCACACATATATATCAAAGTGTTAATAAGGTTGTTTCGAACGAAAAATTGAAGTTGACTTGTTGGAGCTGTGACAAAATTTGCTACTTTGAAAGGAATCACCAAGTTATTTTGGGTAATAATAACACTAAAGGAATTAGCACAGATACATGTTAAACGTTTACTCAGGTTCCGAGAATTTTTCAGGTGCATAACTATATGCATCAATCTTTTCTTCCGTAGATGAAGTGCTGTTGGTTCATCCTCTCGATTGAGGTGTTTTCAAGAATCATGAAAGGTTTGAACGCAGATTGTAATCGTCTGGATACAAATGAGGTTTTAAGATGAAATCAAGTGGCAAACTTGAAGAATTGTTTTGTTTCATATGTTATAATCAATATTTTTAATTCATTTTAATCGTCCAATGTTGGTAGTCCACGGTCGATAGTCCACAGTTAACAGTCCAATAATTCATATATAGTTTAATATATAATATTCGAATTGATTAATACGTATCGTGACCCGTGTACATGTCTCAGACTCGATCACAACTCAAAGTATATATATTATTTGAGAATCAACCTCAACCCTGTATAGAGAACTCGATCATTACTGCATATAGAGTGTCTATGATTATTCCAAATAATATATATAGATGCGTCGATATGATATGTCAAAACCTTGTATATGTGTCCCGATATTTAAAGTGCGTAAAATAAATAGCAGGAATTAAATGACGATAAATAAAGTGCATAAAGTAAATAACAGAAATTAAATGACAATAAATAAAATTGCGAGAATTAAATTGCGATAAAATAAATTGCGATAATTAAAATGTAATAAGGAATTAGCAGTTAGCTAGGAACAGTTAGCTAGGATTTTATTAGCGTGGATTTCTTAACAAAATTTCTCATAGTTAATTTGTTTGTTTCTAATAAATTTTATTTTTGTCCAATGTTTTCTTCATTATGCCACTTGTTGGATTCTGGTAAGTCAAAATCCAAATATGAAATTGAATGAAAATGGTTATTCTGTGGTGAACGGATACGTATATCTTGTGGATGTAAGTAGGATAGTAAATGACTGTTGAAACAGATTCGAAGAATGTACAGTGTAATTTTTTAATGTGAAATCTAAATATTTCTCAGGTATTACCTACCCGTTAAAATATTTTCACTATTAACAGTTTGTACAAAAGAATTTTCAATTACAATCTTTGTGAAAACATATATACATATATATTTCCTTCAGATGTAACCATGAATTTAATGAGTCAATGTGATATTAAACTCATTTGATTTACCGTTAGAACAAGAATATATAATCTCTAAAACATTAGAGATTACATAATCGCCATGTCGAACGAAGATAAATGATGTAGAACGATGATTATACTCGAGATACAGAATGAGATGTTGAGGCATGGATTGTTGATGGTACTGGTGCTGTTATTGATGGTATTGTTGGTGCCGGTGATGTTGCTGAAGCTGGTAAATTTTGCACCATATTCTCCAAATTGATTACTCGAGCGCGAAGTTCGTTGACTTCTTCTATTATTCCGGGATGATTGTCGGTCGGAACGAGCGGATGAATAAGGTTTAGAATTTTAGATAGAATATACTCGTGGTGAGGTATTCAGGAAATGAGGGTGAAAATGGTGTTTCGGACTGTTTCGCCGGTAAGTGCTTCAGGTTCTTCGCCAAGAGGTGAATTCGGTTGGTGGATGGAAGGGATCACCTTCTTCTTGTCTCCAATGATTAAGGAGGCTACGAACTCATCAGATGAATTGGGGATGACTGATTGGTTGACCCATTCCGGTTGCACTGCTTTTGGAGTTTAGGTGAGCATCCATGTCGGAATAGCTGTCGGATTCCGAGAAATTTGAACTAGTGACGAGTTCCATTTCGTTCGATTGAATGAAGGATTTTTTGATATGAAATGATTATAGGATGTAGATTAGTACCCTGCAATACATAATTTATATATGCATATATAATACTAAAATCCCATAAGTTACGGAGGAATCTACGGAAGCTGTTAGGCAAAGGTAACAATAACAGATATGCTAAGATATGAATTTATATATACACTGTCTATGCAATAGAGGCAGCAAGACGTGTCTAGACTTTAAGGATGATAAGCAAATAATTTTTCGACACTAAATGATAAGCAAAACTTTTGACATGCAGACACGGTCGAAGTCCAGACTCACTAATGCATCCTAACGACTTATCAGTTAGACACACTAATGCAGACCTGGTTCGCTAAGACCACCGCTCTGATACCACATGTAAAGACCCGTCCTAATCCATAAGAATGAATACAATAACATATGATTACATCGCGAGGTATTTGACCTCTATATGATACATTTTACAAACATTGCATTTTTTTTAAAGACAAACTTTCTTTACATCGAAAATTGATAGGCATGCATTCCATTTCATAATATCCACTATCCAACTATAATTGACTTAGTAATAATCTTAATGAACTCAATGACTCGAATGCAACGTCTTTCGAAATATGCCATGAATGACTCCAAGTAAGATATCTAAAATGAGCTAATGCACAGTGGAAGATATCTTTCATACCTGAGAATAAACATACCTTAAAGTGTCAACCAAAAGGTTGGTGAGTTCATTAGTTTATCATAAATAATCATTTCCATCATTTTAATAGACCACAAGATTTTCATTTTCATTTCTCCTAAATATACGTCCCATGCATAGAGACAAAAATAATCATTCATATGGTGAACACCTGGTAACCGACATTAACAAGATGCATATAAGAATATCCCCTATCATTTCGGGAAATCCTTCGAACATGATAAAACAACATCGAAGTACTAAAGCATCCGCAACCATGGATGGGGTTCGTTAGGCCCAATAGATCTATCTTTAGGATTCGCGTCAATTAGTAGACCGGTTTACTAATTCTTTGGTTACCAAGCAAAAAGGGGCATATTCGGCTTCGATCATTCACCCATATAATGTAGTTTCAATTACTTGTGTCTATTTCGTAAAACAGTTATAAAAATTGCGCATGTATTCTCAGCCCAAAAATATAAAGGGTAAAAAGGCAAATGAAACTCACCATACTGTATTTTGTAATAAAAATACATATGACGTCATTTAACAAGTGTAGGGTTGACCTCGGATTCACGAACCTATATCATTTATATATTTATTAACACATATAATTGTAATCGAATAAATTTAGGTATTATTATTAATTGTTATTTTAGGAACTTGTACGTTTCATTAATAACTAAATTAACTATATTTATTTTTATATACATTAAATGGATAATTAATATTTATTACAAACATATTAATATAGTTATGTTTTATGTAAATAATATATTTTTATATAGAAAATCTTTATTTTATATATTAATAATACTAATAATAATAATGATAAAAATAATAATATTAGTGTTAGAAATAATAAAAATGATAATAAAAATAATAATGATAAAAATAATGATAATTCTAATAATAATAATAATGATAGTTCTACTTAATAAAAATGATAATTTTTTATAAAAAAAATTAGTTTCAATAACAATACTACTTACATTAAAAATGATGATGATAATAATAATAATAATAATAATAATAATAATAATAATAATAATAATAATAATAATAATAGTAATAATAATAATAATAATAATAATAATAATAATAATAATAATAATAATAATAATAATAATAATAATAATAATAATAATAATAAATGAGTAGTAAGTAAACTACCTCAAAGAAGTAGTTCTTAAAAAAAAATATGCCCAAGTTCGGGTTTGAACCCGCGACGTTCCGCTAACCCGATACATCCTTATCCACTCCTCTGATCACGCTTTTTCTGATTAAATCCCCATAACAAATTCTAATTAGCTTATATGTTTCTGCTTCCCTAATTCTTCTTTTTCTAATCAATATTAATTCGGATCATCATTAAATACATCATAACCCGTTATCATCTTTATTAACATAACGTAATCATCAGCAATATCAAACGTATCACCTCATCATGATCATCTTTATCATCATCATCATAATCATTATCAAACTTAAAACCGTACCTATCATCATGATTATGATAACATAACAATCGTGATATTCATCATCACTTCCCATCATTATTATAACCAAATTATTTCCATCATAAACAATATCACGTTATCAAGATCATACGTATTATCCTAATCATTATCATCGCAATTTTCTTTTTCATCATCATCATATTCAAAAACATGCGACATCATCACCTTTGTTTTAGTTTATCATTTCTCATCTAATTGTCATCATAAACTTAATCATAAACATAATCATGTTGTGATCAATATCTACATGAAATCTTAATCATTCTTCATCACCTCTAAACCTATTATTATCAACATCTACCGCAAAAAAAAAAAAAAAATACCACCATGAGTTCTTACGGCCCTCTTAGGAGAGGATATCGGCCCAATAGAAAGCATACGGTGGATCTCGGCCCAATCAACACGTACACAGCCCAACACTCCAACTAAATCACTCGGCCCAACTAGGAAGTGTAATTTGGACCTCGGCCCATTTAGCGACTCGCTTCAGATAGAAATAAAAAAACGTTTAAAAACATTTTGTTTGAATTGGATTCTAATACATGTCTACATCCTTACATCCACGTCACGTTCCATTATAAAAAACTTAACAGGAAATATACCAGCTGGAAGATGAGAAAATGCCACCTTTATCATTGTCATTTCAATTATCATATTCATCATCTTTCATTAAAGCACTGCGCATACGGTTAGACTTATAACGGCATATCCTCACGTCTCGTAGGCATCTGTGCCATAGGTTTCAGCACCTTTTCAGCTACCCATATACTCTGCGCCGGTAAGCCTGCCTTCTTTTCCAACGCATCAGCCTTGGTTATATCCGCAAACGCCGGGGCAACCTTGGCAAAATATTCAGGGGCAGACGAATCTCGCAAGTCAATTTATGCAGGCGGCACCTCCTGACATGGTCCACCTATTTTCGCAACCTGATTTTGTTCAGGATATGATGAAGTGTTTCTTTGCAGGGCTCAAAGGTGACCCTGTTAAACCATCTTTTGAGCTACCAACTACTTTTGATAAGTTTCCTCCGCATATAACTGCATATCCGTTTCCATCAGTGCCAAAGATACCCCACACACTGGGTACCTATAATGGCTTGACTGATTCAGATGATTTCTTGCAGCGGTTTGAAGGCACAATGCGCACCCAGGGATGGGTGGATCCAGTTGCGTGTCAGATATTTCCCATGACACTACAGGGCATTGCACGCGAATGGTTCAACAAGCTCCCGGCGGGTAGCATATCCGGGTTCATGGATCTGCGGACGAAGTTTTTGCTGCAGTATCAAAATCAAAGGCCGCGCAAACGCACCCACATTGAATGTCACGATATTATGCAGAAACCCAAGGAATCTTTGGGAGAATTTCTCACGAGATATACTAATGAGTGCCTGCGCATAGGAGATCTTAAGCCAGAACAACAAATTTCTGGGTTGATACATGGTATAAGTACAGAGCGTCATCCAACGCTGGTAAGGCGTCTGCGCCATACAGTCCCAACAACTTATGCTGAAGCACTTGAGTGGCGAAAATAATGATATTCCAACAGCTAGCTCAAGCAATGAAAGGAAAGACGATGATGATCGTTCGCGCGATCAAAATCGCGGTAACAGCTCTCGCGGAAGATACCCTAGTGGTGGTCCTATAAGAAATGATAAAGGGCGAACAAGTGGCGGTTTTCGAAACAATAACCAGCGCGGTATTAATAATCAGAACTATGCGCTGCTCAAAAGCTTGTCTAAAACACCAAAAGAAATTTTGGCAACTGAACCAGTATGTGCAACCTTTGCGGTTCCAACTCCGCTGACAGAATTCGGCAAGCGGGATAAAAAAAATGCTGCGAGTTCCATGACGATCACGGACATGACACCAATCGGTGTAAAAATTTAATGGAGCGAGTGCTGGAAGCGCTACGCGCAGGAAAATTGGATCATCTCAAGCCGCCAAAGAAAGATAAGGGAAAGGCCGCGGAAGAAAGTTCAAAAGCCAAAACGTTCACATGGCAAAAAACAAATAAAGATAAAAGCGCCGATGTAATCATCAATATGGTTGACGCAGACAAAGTTGGTCAGCGAAGGAAATACAACGACTACCAGGATTAGGAGCTCATTCCAATTTCATTCCCTCCCGTAATGTTGATTGACACAGTTAACGAGCCCATTATCATCAAGTGTCGCACTCCTAATTGCGAAATACAGATCAAAT
The DNA here is from genome assembly GCF_046630445.1 of Rutidosis leptorrhynchoides. Classification (NCBI taxonomy): domain Eukaryota; kingdom Viridiplantae; phylum Streptophyta; class Magnoliopsida; order Asterales; family Asteraceae; genus Rutidosis; species Rutidosis leptorrhynchoides. The sequence goes on from NC_092334.1 coordinate 548,826,531, forward strand.
GCATGCATGTTGACACCGGGAGTGGCATCGACATTAGGATGGTCACCAAGTCCCAACCAAGAGTTGCTCTTTCCTTGTACATGTGTTGGACATTAATGTACGCTTATACATTAAACTTACAAATGCCACTTTGTAAGTAAAACTTACATAGTCTTAGTTTAAGGCTATGTTATCACTATATGCTTAATTCTAAGATTTCTTAATAATCTCTTGCTAGTCATTACATGAATATTACTTGACTACTTGCTATTAGTACGTGTGTATTATTTGACTATGTGTTATGTGCTAAATGATAAGTAGTTAGTCAATATGTATATGTATCAATCTTGTCTTGCTATTTGTTACAAGATGGAACTAGTATTTGGACTACTTCAATATATGCTTGTGTTACTTGGATAAATCTTAAAATGTCATAATCTAGTAAACTTAAAAGATGATGAAACATTAACATACATAGGTTTGCTTAAATCTAAAATTAAGTTTATGAATAAGTTTAAACTTGATTAACTTGATGTCTTGCAACATGCTTAATTGTTATTACTTGCTTAATTTGTGAAGACGTCATTAACACACTTAATTAATTACTAACAAGCTCAAATTTGAATACTAGCATGCTTTGTGATTAAAGTAGTTTTGTGTCATCAATGACATGTTGACCAACCAATAGAGATTTAGCAAATGTGTTAGCTACAAATAAAGGATTATGAAAAAAAACTGATATTGCCTCAAATGATTATCATGACTTGTATCCAAGAATGTTAGACTTTCCACTTTGAGCATGTTAAGTCACTATCAAGGCAATACATCCAAGGTAAATGGACATTTAATGCATATAGTACTTGTATAGGATGTTGGGTATCTTTTTGCAGGTGTTAAATGAAGTAAAATGTCTAAGGAGTGATGTCCAAAACTGATTCAAACGACTATACAACGGATATATATTTTGGACTGAACCGCTTGCGGTCGACCCACGGTTGACCGTAGGTCAAGCCGCAGACATGGATGACTTTTTATCTCTCCATATAAATAGTAAGACTTGGAGAACTTTGAAGACTTGGACCTCTTGCATGCTACAACTCAAAATCATCAGAGAATCACAAGAACATAACATTCATACATATGTTTGTGATTAGCAAGAGAAGTTTTATAATCTCATAGATTATAAAAGGGGTTTTTATAAACTTACTTTCAAACTCTATTCTTTGTAAGTCTGCATAGTGTTGTAATAATCCTTATAATTGTCTTAGGATTGTTGTCACTAGAAAAGGGTGAGTCTTTGTACTTTGTAATTAGGAGCATATGCTAGCTTAGCTATCATCTTCCTTAAAAGGAACTAGGGAGTTGATTAATCTCATTGGAGATTAATACTTATCCAATTTAAAGAAAAGTTGATCTAAGTTGGAGGTACTATTTTAAAGGGATAGAAGGATTAAGTTTGTTGTTTAAAGAGAAGTACAAGGCTTATAAATCGGATCTCCACCAAATTTGGAGAAAGGTGCTTAGTGAAGCAAGAAATCTCGATTAGTGAATCAGGGTGTGAATTAAGGTGGATTAGTTAACATCAAGCCGAACCACTATAAATCCTTGTGTTTATGCTCTTTACTTTACATTCTGCACTATTACAAACATAAACACTCTACACATTAGTTTGAGTTGATTAAGGTGATCAAGTATTGTTCAAATCTTATTGATCATCAAAAAAGTTTTAAAAATTGTATTAAGTAACTATTCACCTCCCTCTAGTTACTTATAATTGGTATCAGAGCAGTTGCTCGTACGTTTGCTCTAGAAACATTTTTGATAAAGTCAAAATCATTTTGGGCAAAAACCCGTGTCAAACGTTCTTGGGATCAACTCAAACGATGTAATACATTGAAAGATTGGCTAATGAAGCACAATCTTTGATAGAGAAGATGTCTATGTGTGGAAGAAAAGATTTAAAATCTATGTCAAATCAAAGGATTATGACATGTGGAGAATCATCTAAGGAGGAAACCTTGTTTCTCAAGAATCTTCAACAATGGTGAAACCAACATTCCAAAATGATGAAGTAGCAAACAAAATGCTAAAGCTATTTGATGCTATATCACTGCTTTATAGAGTTCTTCCTAGTAAAGAAATGGTTAAAATGCTTTCATGTGAAAGTGCAAAGGAATGTTGGGATACACTATCTCCTTAAGTAGAAGAAGCCTTTAGTTGCTTAAAGAAGAATAGGTTTGAAGAAAAGGTAACATGACTTGAATGTCTTGGTGGGAATTGGTTGATTGATCAAGATGGAGATGAAGATGAAGAATTTTGTCTCATGGGTTCAAGATACTCTCCAAGTCAAGATGCTCATAGTGAGGATGAGGTTGAATCATGCTATCAAGGAGAAGAAGATGAAAGCTCTAGCATTCAAAGCAGTGAGGTACATGTATTATTTCATTCTAATTATGAAGATTTGATAGATTAGTATAAAGCAGTAAAATCTGTGTATACAAGAAGTTGTGACAAAGTAAAATTGTTGGAAAAAGAATTACAAGGTAATCAACTCAACAAAATTTGAAGTGATGAAAACAATTATTTGAAAAGATCTTTAAATGATAAAAATTGTTCTAAAGATAAAATTGTTTTGGAAACTAGTCACAATTCTAGTAAACACAAACAAAGTACTCTAAGTCCAAGGTCAATTATCAAGAAAGTTGAAAACCTAGGAAATGTAAACAAATCTAGCAAATCTATAGGAGGGATAAGTCAAGGGTTGAGTAATCGTAGAATAAATTAGAGTCAATAATCAAACGTTAAGAAAGAGGATTGTGTATTTAAAACATAATGTGTTTTAAGTTAATGTGGCATTATTTCAAAAATTACACACACTCTAATTAGTTAAAAGGATTTCTTAATAAGGTTATGCTTGACTTTAGAATAAATGCTTACTTGAATGGATTGCATGCTAGTTGTAAGACAATGTGCCTTATGTGTATAATATATGTGTAACTATATATATAAATATACATACATGCCTACATACGTGTCATTGATGATGAAACATCGGTTGGATGTGATCATACAATGTTACGCAAAGAAAACTTGTCCTCAAGTATTCTATAAAAATGACAAAATCGCCAAAACGCGCTCAACGTGAAGAAACAGACAAGAAATCTACTGTTCCTTGCTGCACGGTCAACCCTTGGCGGACCGCCAGATCAACCGCAAGAATTATCCACGGCCCAACCTACGGTCAATCACAGATCGACCGTATGGGTACTGACGGGTCTTTTAACCTTGTTCTTGCCTCATTCGCGTTTTATTCAAAATTGTTTTTATTTCCCTCTCCTCCACGACTCAAGATCTTCAACCGCTCACCAACGAATCTGCTCATTCTCATCCTTAATCTTCAATCTCAGTAAGATTAATCTATGAATTCTCCTTGTTCAGTTGTGTTAGTATGATGAATTCTTCAAACATTGTTTGAAGAAACCCTAATTCGAAATTCCCATTCAAATTGATGCTAATAATCAAGTGTGTTCATGAAAACCTCAAAAAACATTTAAAATCATGATTAACATTGCATCAATTTAAGACTTTGAATTCTAGGGTTCATCATACAACTAGATTAGGGTTTCATGAGTTCATTGTTCACATGATTCAAACACATTGTCACTAATGAAGAGTAATAATGTAGAAATTGGTAACATCAAAACACTTACGTTGATGAAAATCAAGTTTACAATTGTATTGATGAAACTTGCAAAACACGAATCCATATGAACATTATGAAAACCACTAATAATCTAAAGTGTAAACGTATTGTCACCAGAAGAGGGTGAGAATGTGAAGAATGTTAACATCAAAACACTAGGTATTAATGATAACTAAGTTTGCAAATCATTGTGTTATATGAATATTGTGAGAACACATTCTCATATATTTGCAAACACACTCTTACCAAAAGAGGGTAAGAATGTGAAGAAAGTTAACACTAGAACATACTCGTGCTTATGTTAGCTAAGTTTGTAAAACATTGATTACACAATTGAGTCACTTGTACGTTCACTTTGATTTAAATTAAAGTATTGGTGTACAGGAAAATGGCAAGGACCAAAGATGCAGAATCAAGAGGAAAGAAAGCATAAGATTCTCCAAAAATGTTAAATGCCAAACTCAAATACAACATACAATTCCTTAGCAATAGGACAATTGCTGAAGGAAGAAGAGTTGCCTATGGTCAATTACCTGAGCTCATGGCCGCTTTCTCAGCACTCATGTGGGAGTCTTTTCTTATTATTGATGGACCAATCTATCCAACCCTCATCCGAGAATTCTACGCAAATTTTACCTTCGAGAATGGGATGGTCTCCTTCTATCTTCTCAACAAAAATCACACATACTTCCTCAAGGACTTTGGTGAAATAATGGGAGTACCATCAGTGGGTGAAGAATTCTACAATCGTTATCATGACCTAAGTAATATTCCATACTCTTTTTTAAATGAAGAGGAAGTTCTTGATTTGTTGTGTAAGGAAGATGCTCCACGAGAGGAAATTGCCATAAAAGGTGTGTTGGGAAGACATCTAAAATCCAAGTATGAACTGTGGATTAGTGTGATCAGGTACAACGTGTATTGTAAAGCTGGAGATCATTCCAATATTCATGCCACTCATCTTGCCTTGCTATGGTGCCTAGAAAAGAAGAAACCTGTTAACATGGCTTTTCTAATGGCTTTAAGAATGAGCAATCTCATCACTGAAACCACTCGAGGACTTTCTTATGGAATGCACCTTAACAGAATGTTCGAGCACCTTGAAATCACTCATCCTAACTCTCATCAACCCACTTATATTTCATTAAAAAGAGGGGGGCTCTTAAAAACTTCAGACAATGATGAGGAAGCAACAGCTGATCCCATGCGCAACTTGGATGTTAGTGGTAAACTCGATCACATTTACAAAAGTCAAATGAAGTGTACAAAGAAACAATCCAAGGTGAAGAAGCTACTGAAGGGGATGTTGAGGTCATTTACTTGTGGATCAAGCAGAAATGCTGATGATGAAAGTGATTGAGAAACTTGATTTGTATTAAAAACTTGTTTAATTTGGGTTTGCAATTCATACTCACTGACACCAAGTCTCAACCAAGAGTTGCTCTTTCCTTGTACATGTGTTGGACATTAATGTATACTTATACATTAATCTTGTAAATTCCACTTTGCAAGTAAACCTTACATAGTCTTAGTTTAAGGCTATGTTATCACTATATGCTTAATTCTAAGATTACTTAATAATCTCTTGCTAGTCATTACATGAATATTACTTGACTACTTGCTATTAGTACATGTGTATTATTTGACTATGTGTTATGCGCTAAATGATAAGTAGTTAGTTAATATGTATATGTATCAATCTTGTCTTGCTATTTGTTACAAGATGGAACAAGTATTTGGACTACTTCAATATATGCTAGTGTTACTTGCATAAATCTTAAAATGTCATAATCTAGTAAACTTAAAAGATGATGAAACATTAACACACATAGGTTTGCTTAAGTTTATGAATAAGTTTAAACTTGATTAACTTAATGTCTTGCAACATGCTTAATTGTTATTACTTTCTTAAGTTGTCAAGACATTATTAACACACTTAATTAACTACAAACAAGTTCAAATTTGAATACTAGCATACTTTGTGATTAAAGTAAGTTTGTGTCATCAATGACATGTTGACTAACCAATAGAGATTTAGCAAATGTGTAAACTACAAATAAAGGATTATGACAAAACTGAGATTGCCTCAAATGATTATCATGACTTGTATCCAATAATGTTAGACTTTCCACTTTGAGCATGATAAGTCACTATCAAGGCAATACATCTAAGGTAAATGGATATTTAATGCATATAGTACTTGTATAGGATGTTGGGTATCTTTTTGCTGGTGTTAAATGAAGTAAAATGTCCAAGGAGTGATGTCCAAAACTGATTCAAACGGCTATACAATAGACATATATTTTGGACTGAACCGCATGCGGTCGACCGTAGGTCAAGCTGCAGAAAGGGCTGACTTTTTATCTCTCCATATAAATAGCAAGACTTGGAGAACTTTGAAGACTTGGACCTCTTGCATGCTACAACTCAAAATCATCAGAGAATCACAAGAACATAACATTCATACATATGTTTATGATTAGCAAGAGAAGTTTAATAATCTCATAGATTATAAAAGGGGTGTTTGTAAACTTACTTTCAAACTCTAATCTTTGTAAGTTTACATAGTGTTGTAATAATCCTTAGAATTGTCTTAGGATTGTCATCACTAGAAAAGGACGAGTCTTTGTACTTTGTAATTAGAAGCATATGCTAGCTTAGCAATCATCTTCCTTAAATGGAACTAAGGAGTTGATTAATCTCATTGGAGATTAATACTTGTCCAAGTTGAAGACAAGTTGATCTAAGTTGGAGGTAGTCTTTCAAAGTAGAAGGATTGGGTTTGTTGTCTAAGGAGAAGTACAAGGCGTGTAAATGGGATCTCCATCGGATTTGGAGAAAGGTGCTTAGTGAAGAAAGAAATCCCGATTAGTGAATCGGAGGAGTGGATTAGGGTGGATTAGTGTAAGACTCAAATATTTATTGTACATAATGTATTTATGGTGTACGATGCGTGTATGAAGTTTACGTGTTGCTTGCTCGGACGCCGAAGGAAACTGGACGTTGTCTGAAGTGACAAGGTGTGTACGTATCCTTTCAACCCCAAATAAAGTTTGTGTTGATGTTCCAAAGCCTTACCATTGGAAAGGAAATCTTATCACGTTTCCAAAGATATTTGATTCATCGAAAACGGAGCTACGGTCAAAAAGTTATGGCCAAACAAGAAACTGAAAACTGACCTGAAGGTTGGAGCGGCGCTCCACCTTTCAGCGCGGCGCGCCGAACCCGTCTGATGCAATTTTTAGCCTTTTTAAAAGGTCTAAATGAAGGGTACTTTGGTCTTTTCACTTGGGGTCGGTTTGGGGTCATCAAAACTGATCCTTTGATCAGTTTGGATCACATTTTCACTCATCAAACACTCTCATCTTCAAACCCTAGAGTGAGAGTAGAGCTTTAGAGAGAGAGAGCTCCAATTGGAGAAGAAGAAGGGTGTTTTGGGTCAAACCTCGGGTATTAAAGTTGTTCTACTCGTCAACGGCATCATTTTGGCGGTATTGGTAAGTTCTAACTCCGAATTTCATCTTAGTGATTTGATATTCAAGTTAGGGTTTGAACTTAAATTGTTAATAAGCCCATTCAAACTCTTGAATTGAGTTTGTGGATGCTAGTAATCGGGTTTATTGTTATTGTTGGTGGATTTTGTGTTGGTGAACTAATTGGCCATGGTTAGGACTTGTAATTGGGTTTAATCACTAGGTTTAGTGATTATGGAAGTATTGGAACCCATTTAGGGTTATTTGGTTGACTAATTTTGACTATGGGTCAAAATTAGGGTTTGGTGACGGTTATGACCCAATTGTCGATTTAATAAGGTTTATAAACTTAAAATGGATTAAGTTGAAGCATAGAACCGAGTTAAATATGTTTTGGTGTCAAAACTTGCTAATGGCGTGATATTGACTTCTTATGGGTCAAATTAGGGTTTAAGTGTCTTTTTGGGCAAGATAGGTGTTTAACACCTATGATCGGGTTTAATTAGCGTATTAAGACCATTTTCACTTGTGTTAGTGATTATTGGTTAATTTTGGGCGCGGTTTGTACTTGGAAGTGCATTTGGGTCGAAATTGCACTAAGTGTCATATGGGTTGGTTTGTAAGTCAACCCTAATAGTGTTATTGTATTTGTGATAATGGAATAGGTACTTTCCATTGGCGCGTGGCGGTTTATTTGGAAGCATTCATCAAGGCGACAAGGTGAGTGTTAATATCCTATATGCATATGTATGTGTAGGATGGGTGCGGGTCGGGTTGAAGTGTTTCTTGGTTATAGAGCTCACTTCACATATAGGTGGATTTGATGGACTTGTGTATAGGTCCAATTGGCACGGTTGTGCGTTTTGGTTGGCCACCTTTGGCGGGGTACACAATTTGTGTGTACATTATCACACGCGGTATGATGTGGATTATATAACCCCAATGGCGAAGGGTTAATATTGTGATGCAGACTTAGATATAACCCCAATGGCGAAGGGTAGTATTGTGAGTGGAATAATTATACGTATGTGTATATGGCGTATTTATTTGTGAATGTTATGGTATGAACCATCGAGCCGGTAGTGCCATAATGTGTGTGTGTGATAGGATGTGAACCACGAGCCGGTAGCATCGAGTGTGAACCACGAGCCGGTAGCACTATAAAATAATTGATGTGAACCACGAGCCGGTAGCATCGAGTGTGAACCACGAGCCGGTAGCACTATAAAATAATTGATGTGAACCATGAGCCGGTAGCATCGAGTGTGAACCACGAGCCGGTAGCACTATAAAATAATTGATTATTATTGTGGCGTGTCCATTTTATACATATATATGTATGTAGTATATTTTCACTCACTAAGCGTTAGCTTACCCTCTCGTTGTTGACTTTTTATAGATTGCATGGATGCGGAGGCTCGGGTAAGCGGGGACTAGTGGACTCGCGTAGTTGCTTTAGAAGGCTTGCTTTTGGATTGATTAGGATTGGGTAGCGTATCCCCAATCGCAATGCTCGACCTTAATTTTGTATTACAAATCATGTGGTTGAAAACTTGTATTTTCGTACGAAAGTCGTAAAACGGCCAATGTGGGCCCGGTCTTCGTAAAACTAATTTTATTAATGGAACGTGTTAGTTCTACATATATTAATGTATGGTTAAAAGCGTGTTGTCTAAATACGTCGGGAAGGGGCCAAACATTTTCGCATTTCATGACTTTTTGGACAGGCCACTTTGGCGCGCCGCGCCATGTGCTGTTCCAGCAAAATATTTTTTTTTTCTGCATTATTAGTTGGTTAACGGGTTGGGTTGTTACAAGTGGTATCAGAGCATGGTCTAAGGGATTTAGGTAACTTGAGATAGGTGCCTAGACTTAGACTTGTGTGTGTGCTTAATTGTTGCGGGACTTGTAGGATTACGGGTCGGAATGGATTTAGTTAGTGCCTTGTTTATAGATTGACTAACTTGTATATTAGTAATGCGGATATTATTAATATATTATTGTGATGTGATAATAATTCTCGAGTGTGTTTATATCGCGTAGGATTTTGTTTGTGCTTTGTTTATGTTGCGGTTGCATATATCATCGAGCGAGGCGGTCGTTGTACTAATGAGCTGATACGGCGTGTATGCGTAATAAGGACTTGCAAACCTTATTACGGGTGCAAATCGTGTCTAGTAAGTGATGTACGACGAGTGTTTAGCAAGATGGGACGGTGTTGTGCGTGTGGTTTATACGTTCGTGATCTAATCGTTTGCATTCCTTAGAATGAAAACGGAAGATGGATGCGGAACGAGTGAGCCTATTCACGAAGGGAAGGATGAGTTAACGTTAAAGATTGAGGCTGTGTTTGAACGATATGTCTCGATTTTCACCAGCAGAGTTAGAGAAGTAACCAAGGAGTTGGTCGAAGGACAAATGACGAAAGTGGTCCGAGACCAAGTGACTAAAGTTGTAAAGGAAGAGTTTGAAAAGAGGTTTCCCAAACCTCGAGGTAGCGATGATGAAGATGTACTTGCAAGGTTAGGATTACATGGTGCTCATGGTAAGAGGGCACGAAGCACGCCTGAAGGCGTCGAGAATGTGAAGAAGAAGAGTAAGAAGGGTTACAAGCTTACGTGCTTTAAGTGTGGGGAACGGAGTCATTTTGGCACAAGATTGTACGGTGGTGCCTTTAGGTACAATCAGATGTTTCATTTGCCGAATGGAGGGACACCGGAAGTCAGAGTGTTCCGAATCGCATGACGATCGGGTCAGGAGGTTAGAGCGCGAATATATGATGGGAAGTGGAGCACGGAAGCCCAACAGTACTACATCAGCAAGCGGGCGGTCTACGTTTATGGTTCTGGTTTGCCCTCAGCAGAGCGTATAAGTGGTGTGTTGTGCCTTGACTCTGTGGTGTGAATCCTTGGGTGCTTAGGCATTTTGGTTGGTATCGGGTTGTTTAGCTCGTTCGAGTGAGACCCTTAAGGTCTCAATTGTGTTGTGCATGTTATTGATATGTGTAACGACCCGTCAAAATCGCTATTGACGCGGCACATTAATCATTGATTCCACAGTGAGGTTTTGACCTCTATATGATACGTTTTGATAAAATATTGCATTCATTAAAATAAGTGACTTTCTAAACATAGAAAGTTATAAACATGTGGGCAAGTGCTTAGGTATAAGCAAAACCCCGAAATACATAAGTCTTTAATTTACAGGTTGACATCACAGTCCAATTATTTATTACACAACGCAGTTTTATTTTGAATGCAATAAACTTTGTACAAAGCATGAGAGACTCCATGCAGGCAACAAGCACATCACAGCGGAAGCATTCTAAGGACCTGAGAATAAAACATGCTAAAAAGTCAACACGGATGTTGGTGAGTTATAGGTTTAATTGCTCGAGTCATAAACATATATAAAGATAGACCACAAGATTTCATCAAAAGTTTATCAATAGATTCTACGTAACAGAGCACCCTGGTAACTAAACTTAACGCTATAGTGATAATTACCCCATTCGTTTTAATACACGCAAACCAACGTGTCTTAAACTCAAATAACATACGTCCGTTAAAAGGCTAGCGCTCTAGCTCGGACGGGGATGTCAAGCCCTATGGATCCATATACAATTATTCGCGCCCACCAATCCATATCCTATGTACTGGCAGCTACTAGTTACAAAAGCTAAGGGATTTTCGGTTTAACTCAGTGTAGAATTTTGTATGTACTTGTGTCTTATTGCGTTTAAAATAAATTGCATGTATTCTCAGCCCAAAAATATTTAAAGCATTTAAAAAGGGAGACTATAACTCACAGTTCAATATTGCGATTCAATATTGTAGGCAAATTGCGTAGACGTAATGATGGTAGATGACTGTATTGTTGGCCTTGGATTCAAGAACAATACCCCGAATAATACCTAATATTTCCTTAGCTTAAAGCGGTTTGAAACCCGAATTAAAAACACCCTCGTATATACCTTATTATTATTAAACTTAAATTTAAAATTATAATTATAATATAAATACAAATATTAAGAGATAATGTGAAAAAACTTCGTCGAACAAACTGCGTATTTATATTACTTTTCGATTTACTGTAGCTCATGCGATCGCATGAGTTTTCAGTGTTTTTGCCATGCGATCGCATGGCTGCCTTTTCTGTTTTTGTTTGTTAGTTCGTCGACATCAAATAGTATTTTACTGTAGCAAATAGTGTTTTACTGTAGCAAATAGTGTTTTACTGTAGCAAATAGTGTTTATTGTAGCAAATAGTGTTTACTGTAGCAAATCACTGTAGCAAAGTCGTTTTCACTGTAGCACTGTGCTGCTTGAATTTGCTTTGTGAGATCAGTACGAATTGTAATATTCAAAGCTCGGACCCTAAGAGGTTTTACTCTTTCTTTTCGACTTAGGGCATCAGCTACAACATTAGCCTTTCCGGGGTGGTAACGGATTTCACAATCGTAATCGTTTAACAACTCTACCCAGCGACGTTGTCTCATATTGAGTTGTTTTTGATCAAAAATATGCTGAAGACTCTTATGGTCGGTGTACACTGTACACTTGGTGCCATATAGATAGTGTCTCCATATTTTGAGTGCAAAAACTACAGCTCCAAGTTCCAAATCGTGTGTCGTATAGTTCTTTTCATGAATTTTTAGTTGTCGTGAGGCATATGCGATAACTTTTGTGCGTTGCATTAATACACATCCTAAACCTTGGCGCGAAGCGTCACAATAGATCACGAAATCATCATTTCCTTCTGGTAATGACAAAATGGGTGCAGACGTTAACTTCTTCTTTAATAACTGGAATGAGGATTCCTGTTCCGTGGACCAATCATACTTCTTTCCCTTTTGAGTCAATGCAGTTAAGGGTTTGGCGATTCTAGAGAAATCTTGAATGAATCTTCGGTAGTAACCAGCAAGACCTAAGAATTGGCGAATTTGTGTTGGAGTCTTCGGGGTTTCCCATTTACTAATGGCTTCGATCTTGGCGGGGTCAACTTTAATTCCATGTTTACTGACAACATGGCCCAAAAATTGTACTTCTTGTAACCAGAAATCACACTTCGAAAATTTTGCGTACAATTCTTCTTTCTTGAGTATCTCTAGTACCAGTCTTAAGTGTTGCTCATGTTCTTCCTTGTTCTTAGAGTAAATCAATATGTCGTCGATAAAAACAATGACAAATTTGTCTAAATATGGTCTACAGATGCGATTCATTAGATCCATGAATACTGCTGGAGCATTAGTTAATCCAAAAGGCATGACTAGAAACTCATAGTGACCGTAACGGGTTCTGAACGCGGTTTTAGGAACATCTTCTTCCTTCACTCTCAGTTGATGATATCCGGAGCGTAGATCAATCTTAGAATAAACACTTGATCCTTGCAATTGATCAAACAAATCATCAATCCTCGGTAATGGGTACCGATTCTTGATCGTTAATTTGTTTAATTCTCTGTAATCTATGCACATTCTCATAGATCCATCCTTCTTCTTGACGAACAGAATAGGAGCACCCCAAGGTGAAAAACTAGGACGAATAAATCCACGGTCCGATAATTCTTGCAACTGGTCTTGTAATTCTTGCATTTCTGAAGGTGCAAGTCTATATGGAGATCGGGCTACAGGTGCAGCTCCTGGTATGAGATCAATCTGGAATTCTACACATCTGAGTGGAGGTAGCCCCGGTAATTCTTTTGGAAATACTCCGGGATATTCTCTTACAACCGGCATGTCATCAATGCTTCTTTCTTCAGTATTGATCTTCTTTACGTGTGCCAGAATAGCATAACAACCTTTTCTTATAAGTTTCTGGGCCTTCATGCAGCTGATAAAGTTCAGTTTTGAGTTGTTCTTCTCCCCATAAATCATTAATGACGTTTCATCCTTACGAGGGATGCGGATTGCTTTCTCAGCGCAAACAACTTCCGCTCTTGTTTTGGACATCCAGTCCATGCCAACGATTACATCAAAACTTCCTAATTCTACGGGTATCAAATCAATTTTGAAGGTTTCACCAGCGAGATTCATTTCGCAACCATGGCAAATTTTATCGGCTTTTATCAGTTTACCATTAGCTAATTCAATAGTATATTTATCGTCTAGAGGTAATGATGCACATTTTAGTTTAAAACTAAAGTCTTTACACATATAACTTCTATCAGCACCCGTATCAAACATAATAGAAGCTAGTTGATTATTAACGGTAAACGTACCCGTGACAAGATTAGGATCCTCACGTGCTTTACTGGCACTAACATTAAATGCCCTCCCACGTGCGGGTTCTTTGTTCTTCTCCTTATCAGGGCATTGATTTATAAAGTGACCAGACTTCCCGCATCCATAACATTTCTTGACATCGGTCGATTTTGTCTTTACTTCAGAAACGGTGGCATTACAATCTTTCGCCACATGTCCTTTCTTGTTGCACTTATCACAGACCACTTGGCAATAGCCTGCATGATGTGTGTAACATCTTTTGCAGAACGGATGAGGTCCCTTATAGTTTGGACTTGCAGTTGCCCCATCTTGTTTACCTTTAAAAGTTTCTTGTTTCTTCAGATGAGTACTTTTGCCCTTATAGTCTTCCCATTTCCTCTTTCCTTCAGTTGTCTTGACTTCGGTAATTGGTGCCTTAATCGAACTCTCTGTGATCTGGTCCATGAGTTGGTGTGCCATTGTCATGGCTTCCTGCATCGTATTTGGTTTGGACGATGTAACATTTCCTTTGATATTGATCGATAAACCGTCAATATACATTTCTATCTTTCGCTTCTCGTTTGGCACCAATTCGGGACACAACAAGGCTAGTTCCATGAAACGCTTTTCATAGTTATTGAGATTCGCGCCGATAACCTTCAGATTACGTAACTCAGATTCCATTTTTCTGATCTCGTTTCGAGGACAGTACTCCTCGATTAGCATCTTTTTCAGTTCTTCCCAAGAGATATCATATGCCGTATCTATTCCTTCTGCTTTAGCATAATTGTTCCACCAAGTAAGTGCACCATCTTGCAACGTGCACGAAGCATACTTTGACTTGTCTCCGTTCGCACAATTACTGATTTTGAAAACGGACTCCATCTTTTCAAACCATCGGGTTAGACCGACTGGTCCCTCGGTTCCACTAAACGTCTGTGGTTTGCATCCTTGAAAAGTTTTGTATGAGCATCCGTTTCGTGAGTTTGTGTTTACGGCTGCTGCTTTGGCTGCTGCTTCGCCTGTTGCTTTTGCTGCCTCGGCTGCAGCAATTCTTTCATTCACACGTTTCTCGACTAGTTGCTCAAACTCAGCATCCGACATTTGAGACATGTTTCTTCAATAAACACAACAGATATAATTTAATCATATAGAATATTATAGGTAAAATGAGTTGTCAATAGTTAATCGTAGCATATTAATAATATGAACCGATTATTATAAAAGCCTTTTCTTCTTATTAGCATTTTATAATTATTTCTAGGGTATTACCTGTAGTGACCCGAACTTTTCCATGTTTATATATATTAATTGAGATTGATATTTACATGATTAAATGTTTCCAACATGTTAAGCAATCAAACTTGTTAAGACTTGATTAATTGAAATATGTTTCATATAGACAATTGACCACCCAAGTTGACCGGTGATTCACGAACGTTAAAACTTGTAAAAACTATATGATGACATATATATGGTTATATATATAGTTAACATTATATTATGATAATTAAACATATCATTAAGTATATTAACAATGAACTACATATGTAAAAACAAGACTACTAACTTAATAATTTTGAAACGAGACATATATGTAACGATTATCGTTGTAACGACATTTAATGTATATATATCATATTAAGAGATATTCGTACATCATAATATCATGATAATATAATAATTTAAAATCTCTTTTGATATTATAAACATTGGGTTAACAACATTTAACAAGATCGTTAACCTAAAGGTTTCAAAACAACATTTACATGTAACGACTAACGATGACTTAACGACTCAGTTAAAATGTATATACATGTAGTGTTTTAATATGTATTTATACACTTTTGAAAGACTTCAATACACTTATCAAAATACTTCTAATTAACAAAAATGCTTACAATTACATCCTCGTTCAGTTTCATCAACAATTCTACTCGTATGCACCCGTATTCGTACTCGTACAATACACAGCTTTTAGATGTATGTACTATTGGTATATACACTCTAATGATCAGATCTTAGCAGCCCATGTGAGTCACCTAACACATGTGGGAACCATCATTTGGCAACTAGCATGAAATATCTCATAAAATTACAAAAATATGAGTAATCATTCATGACTTATTTACATGAAAACAAAATTACATATCCTTTATATCTAATCCATACACCAACGACCAAAAACACCTACAAACACTTTCATTCTTCAATTTTCTTCATCTAATTGATCTCTCTCAAGTTCTATCTTCAAGTTCTAAGTGTTCTTCATAAATTCCAAAAGTTCTAGTTTCATAAAATCAAGAATACTTTCAAGTTTGCTAGCTCACTTCCAATCTTGTAAGGTGATCATCCAACCTCAAGAAATCTTTGTTTCTTACAGTAGGTTATCATTCTAATACAAGGTAATAATCATATTCAAACTTTGGTTCAATTTCTATAACTATAACAATCTTATTTCAAGTGATGATCTTACTTGAACTTGTTTTCGTGTCATGATTCTGCTTCAAGAACTTCGAGCCATCCAAGGATCCATTGAAGCTAGATCCATTTTTCTCTTTTCCAGTAGGTTTATCCAAGGAAATTAAGGTAGTAATGATGTTCATAACATCATTCGATTCATACATATAAAGCTATCTTATTCGAAGGTTTAAACTTGTAATCACTAGAACATAGTTTAGTTAATTCTAAACTTGTTCGCAAACAAAAGTTAATCCTTCTAACTTGACTTTTAAAATCAACTAAACACATGTTCTATATCTATATGATATGCTAACTTAATGATTTAAAACCTGAAAACACGAAAAACACCGTAAAACCGGATTTACGCCGTCGTAGTAACACCGCGGGCTGTTTTGGGTTAGTTAATTAAAAACTATGATAAACTTTGATTTAAAAGTTGTTATTCTGAGAAAATGATTTTTATTATGAACATGAAACTATATCCAAAAATTATGGTTAAACTCAAAGTGGAAGTATGTTTTCTAAAATGGTCATCTAGACGTCGTTCTTTCGACTGAAATGACTACCTTTACAAAAACGACTTGTAACTTATTTTTTCGACTATAAACCTATACTTTTTCTGTTTAGATTCATAAAATAGAGTTCAATATGAAACCATAGCAATTTGATTCACTCAAAACGGATTTAAAATGAAGAAGTTATGGGTAAAACAAGATTGGATAATTTTTCTCATTTTAGCTACGTGAAAATTGGTAACAAATCTATTCCAACCATAACTTAATCAACTTGTATTGTATATTACGTAATCTTGAGATACCATAGACACGTATACAACGTTTCGACCTATCATGTCGACACATCTATATATATTTCGGAACAACCATAGACACTCTATATGTGAATGTTGGAGTTAGCTATACAGGGTTGAGGTTGATTCCAAAATATATATAGTTTGAGTTGTGATCAATACTGAGATACGTATACACTGGGTCGTGGATTGATTCAAGATAATATTTATCGATTTATTTCTGTACATCTAACTGTGGACAACTAGTTGTAGGTTACTAACGAGGACAGCTGACTTAATAAACTTAAAACATCAAAATATATTAAAAGTGTTGTAAATATATTTTAAACATACTTTGATATATATGTATATATTGTTATAGGTTCGTGAATCAACCAGTGGCCAAGTCTTACTTCCCGACGAAGTAAAAATCTGTGAATGTGAGTTATAGTCCCACTTTTAAAATCTAATATTTTTGGGATGAGAATACATGCAGGTTTTATAAATGATTTACAAAATAGACACAAGTACGTGAAACTACATTCTATGGTTGAATTATCGAAATCGAATATGCCCCTTTTTATTAAGTCTGGTAATCTAAGAATTAGGGAACAGACACCCTAATTGACGCGAATCCTAAAGATAGATCTATCGGGCCCAACAAGCCCCATCCAAAGTACCGGATGCTTTAGTACTTCGAAATTTATATCATATCCGAAGGGTGTCCCGGAATGATGGGGATATTCTTATATATGCATCTTGTTAATGTCGGTTACCAGGTGTTCACCATATGAATGATTTTTATCTCTATGTATGGGATGTGTATTGAAATATGAAATCTTGTGGTCTATTATTATGATTTGATATATATAGGTTAAACCTATAACTCACCAACATTTTTGTTGACGTTTTAAGCATGTTTATTCTCAGGTGATTATTAAGAGCTTCCGCTGTCGCATACTTAAATAAGGACGAGATTTGGAGTCCATGCTTGTATGATATTGTGTAAAAACTGCATTCAAGAAACTTATTTTGTTGTAACATATTTGTATTGTAAACCATTATGTAATGGTCGTGTGTAACCAGGATATTTTAGATTATCATTATTTGATAATCTACTTAAAGCTTTTTAAACCTTTATTGATGAAATAAAGGTTATGGTTTGTTTTAAAATGAATGCAGTCTTTGAAAAACGTCTCATATAGAGGTCAAAACCTCGCAACGAAATCAATTAATATGGAACGTTTTTAATCAATAAGAACGGGACATTTCAGTTGGTATCCGAGCGTTGGTCTTAGAGAACCAGAAAATTTGCATTAGTGTGTCTTATCGAGTTTGTTAGGATGCATTAGTGAGTCTGGACTTCGACCGTGTTTTCTTTAAAAATGATTGCTTAACATTTTTGTTGGAAACTATATATTTTTAACATATGAATATTATGTGATATATTAATCTCTTAACGTGTTTGATATTATGTGATAGATGTCTACCTCTAGAACAAGTCCCATTGACTCACCTAATAATAATGAAGAGTCAAATGTAAATTGGAATGATTTGTGGACTGATTCACAAGTTCCCGAAGAGGAACCGGAAGAAGAGTCGGAACCGGAAGAAGAATCGGAACCGGAAGAAGAATCGGAACCGGATGAAGAAATAGAACCGGTGGGGGAAATAATAAAACGGTTAAGTAAAAGAAAATCTTCAACCAACCGACCAAAGTTAATTATGGTCAATGGTGTTTCCGCCAAGGAAGCAAAATATTGGGAGGATTACCAATTCTCCGATGAATCGGATTCCGACGAGAATTCCAATGATGTTATAGAAATTACCCCAACTGAATTTAAAAAGGCAAAAGAAAATAATAAGGGAAAGGGCATAAAAATAGAGAAATCTAATTCCAACCCCGATGAACTTTATATGTATCGTCAACCTCCGAAGTCCTTAAGTTGTAACAATGACCCGGGAACCTCTAAACCACCAGGTTTTTCTAAACCAATGTGGACAACGACGGCTCGTATTAGGGGAACATCATATATCCCTAGAAACTTGGCAAAACGAACCAAAACCGAAGAAGAAGAAACGAGCGAGTCGGAATAAGATAGTTGTATTCGTGTGGTGTAATATATGTACTATAGTGTTCTTATGCTTTATGATATATGTAAAAATTGCTTGTATTAATAAGTATTTTTTTTATGAAACTAACTCTTGTCTATTTTACAGTTTAAAAACACAAAATGGATAGACAACCCAATATTTTAAGAGACCTACCCGGAGACATGATTGATGAAATATTGTCTAGAGTAGGCCAGAATTCCTCGGCACAACTATTTAAGGCGAGATCAGTTTGTAAGACATTCGAAGAACGTTCCAAGAATGTCTTGGTTTATAAGAGACTTTCATTTGAAAGATGGGGGATATCACATTGGGAAACCCATAAGTTACGATGTGTTTACTTTGACGCATATATTGCGGGGAACCCAAATGCTATTTTACGCAACGGGTTAAGAAATTATTTTGACTCAATATATCCGAATATTGGACTTCGTGATTTAGAAAAAGCGGCTAACATGCAACATAAAGAAGCATGTTATGCTTACAGATTAGTAATGTTCGCTTCTCACCAAAGTGAGAACAAGAACATCGGGCTACAACTATTAAACAAAACTTTTCCACAAGTGACGGAGTCGGTAATTGGGGTAAGAAATGAGGTTTTTAGATTATTACGGGACTGTTGGACATTACGTAACCCTCATCCCTTTGACGACGTTACAACACGCTGTCTTATCAACGGCCATAATGGTTATGTTGCACAAGACCAAGGATGGGAAGTAGTCCTAGTAAAACCAGAATGCATGACTTGTTTCTGGACGTATGAATTACGTGTCTTTATTGCCTTTGCTGAACGACTTGTGTACTAGGTAGAATTATCTTCACAACTATCTTGTATCAAAGTTATTGTGTACTATATTTCATGCTTTATGTAAAATAAGCGGTATTGTAAGTTTGTAAAATATTGTATAAAAGTTTGAACGCGAAATATTATTATAATCAGTTTTTCATATAGAATTGTAGTAGTTGAATTGTATTTTAGCTACTAAGTATGAACTTAACGGGTAGGTACTACCCGAATTTAAACTTATAAAACGCTAATATGAAGAAAAAGCTTTTATAAATGAGTTCATATTATGCTACGAAATACTATTAACTACTCTTAATATTCTGTATGATTAACTTGTTCCATTTGACTATTTTGAAGGAAATGGCACCGACTACTCGACACACCGTGAATATGAATGAAGAGGAATTCCGTACTTTTCTAGCTTCAAACATAGCCGCAGTACAGGCTGCGCTACATACCAACAATAACCTTGGATCTAGCAGTACAGTAAATCGTGTAGGATGCACCTACAAAGAATTCACTGCCTGCAAACCTTTGGAATTTGATGGAACCGAAGGACCGATCGGATTGAAACGGTGGACCGAGAAGGTTGAATCGGTGTTTGCCATAAGTAAGTGTACTGAAGAGGACAAAGTGAAGTACGCTACGCATACCTTCACAGGTTCTGCGTTAACATGGTGGAATACCTATCTAGAGCAAGTGGGACAAAATGATGCGTACGCACTACCGTGGTCAGCATTCAAGCACTTGATGAACGAGAAGTACCGTCCCAGAACCGAGGTCAATAAGCTCAAGACAGAACTTAGAGGGTTACGAACCCAAGGATTTGATATTACCACGTACGAAAGACGATTCACAGAATTGTGCCTATTGTGTCCGGGAGCATTCGAAGATGAGGAAGAGAAGATCGACGCGTTTGTGAAAGGATTACCGGAAAGAATCCAAGAAGATATAAGTTCACACGAGCCCACCTCCATACAACAGGCATGTAGAATGGCTCACAAACTAGTGAACCAGATTGAAGAAAGAATTAAAGAACAGACTGCTGAAGAGGCCAATGTGAAGCAAGTCAAAAGAAAGTGGGAGGAAAACGGTGATAAGAATCACCAATACAACAACAACAGCAATTACAACAATAATCGCAACAATTATCCCAACAATCGCAACATCAATCGCAACTACAACAAACGGCCCAACAACAACAACAACAACAACAACAACAGCAACTACAACAATCATCCCAACAACAATAATAACCGCAACAACAACAACAATCAGAAGCAGCTATGCCAAAGGTGTGAAAAGAATCACTCGGGGTTCTGCACCAAATTTTGCAACAAGTGTAAAAGAAATGGTCATAGCGCGGCGAAGTGTGAGGTCTACGGACCAGGGGTTAATAGAACGAAAGGAACAAATGGTGTCGGAACGAGTAATGGCGGAGCAAGTAGTGTCGGAGCAAGTTATGCCAATGTAGTTTGTTATAAATGTGGAAAACCGGGCCACATTATTAGAAATTGCCCGAACCAGGAGAACACGAATGGACAAGGCCGTGGAAGAGTTTTCAATATTAATGCGGTAGAGGCACAGGAAGACCCGGAGCTTGTTACGGGTACGTTTCTTATTGACAATAAATCTGCTTACGTTTTATTTGATTCGGGTGCGGATAGAAGCTATATGAGTAGAGATTTTTGTGCTAAATTAAGTTGTCCATTGACGCCTTTGGATAGTAAATTTTTACTCGAATTAGCAAATGGTAAATTAATTTCAGCAGATAATATATGTCGGAATCGAGAAATTAAACTGGTTAGCGAAACATTTAAGATTGATTTGATACCAGTAGAGTTAGGGAGTTTTGATGTGATAATCGGTATGGACTGGTTGAAAGAAGTGAAAGCGGAGATCGTTTGTTACAAAAATGCAATTCGCATTATACGAGAAAAAGGAAAACCCTTAATGGTGTACGGAGAAAAGGGCAACACGAAGCTACATCTTATTAGTAATTTGAAGGCACAAAAACTAATAAGAAAAGGTTGCTATGCTGTTCTAGCACACGTCGAGAAAGTACAAACTGAAGAAAAGAGCATCAATGATGTTCCCATTGCAAAAGAATTTCCCGATGTATTTCCGAAAGAATTACCGGGATTACCCCCACATCGATCCGTTGAATTTCAAATAGATCTTGTACCAGGAGCTGCACCAATAGCTCGTGCTCCTTACAGACTCGCACCCAGCGAGATGAAAGAACTGCAAAGCCAATTACAAGAACTTTTAGAGCGTGGTTTCATTCGACCAAGCACATCACCGTGGGGAGCTCCTGTTTTGTTTGTCAAGAAGAAAGATGGTACATTCAGGTTGTGTATCGACTACCGAGAGTTGAACAAACTTACCATCAAGAACCGCTACCCACTACCGAGAATCGATGACTTATTTGATCAACTACAAGGCTCGTCTGTTTATTCAAAGATTGACTTACGTTCCGGGTACCATCAAATGCGGGTGAAAGAAGATGATATTCCAAAGACTGCTTTCAGAACACGTTACGGTCATTACGAGTTTATGGTCATGCCGTTTGGTTTAACTAATGCACCAGCTGTGTTCATGGACCTTATGAACCGAGTGTGTGGACCATACCTTGACAAGTTTGTCATTGTTTTCATTGATGACATACTTATTTACTCAAAGAATGACCAAGAACACGGTGAACATTTGAGAAAGGTGTTAGAAGTATTGAGGAAAGAAGAATTGTACGCTAAGTTTTCAAAGTGTGCATTTTGGTTGGAAGAAGTTCAATTCCTCGGTCACATAGTGAACAAAGAAGGTATTAAGGTGGATCCGGCAAAGATAGAAACTGTTGAAAAGTGGGAAACCCCGAAAACTCCGAAACACATACGCCAGTTTTTAGGACTAGCTGGTTACTACAGAAGGTTCATCCAAGACTTTTCCAGAATAGCAAAACCCTTGACTGCATTAACGCATAAAGGGAAGAAATTTGAATGGAATGATGAACAAGATAAAGCGTTTCAGTTATTGAAGAAAAAGCTAACTACGGCACCTATATTGTCATTGCCTGAAGGGAATGATGATTTTGTGATTTATTGTGACGCATCAAAGCAAGGTCTCAGTTGTGTATTAATGCAACGAACGAAGGTGATTGCTTATGCGTCTAGACAATTGAAGATTCACGAACAAAATTATACGACGCATGATTTGGAATTAGGCGCGGTTGTTTTTGCATTAAAGACTTGGAGGCACTACTTATATGGGGTCAAAAGTATTATATATACCGACCACAAAAGTCTTCAACACATATTTAATCAGAAACAACTGAATATGAGGCAGCGTAGGTGGATTGAATTGTTGAATGATTACGACTTTGAGATTCGTTACCACCCGGGGAAGGCAAATGTGGTAGCCGATGCCTTGAGCAGGAAGGACAGAGAACCCATTCGAGTAAAATCTATGAATATAATGATTCATAATAACCTTACTACTCAAATAAAGGAGGCGCAACAAGGAGTTTTAAAAGAGGGAAATTTAAAGGATGAAATACCCAAAGGATCGGAGAAGCATCTTAATATTCGGGAAGATGGAACCCGGTATAGGGCTGAAAGGATTTGGGTACCAAAATTTGGAGATATGAGAGAAATGGTACTTAGAGAAGCTCATAAAACCAGATACTCAATACATCCTGGAATGGGGAAGATGTACAAGGATCTCAGGAAATATTTTTGGTGGCCGGGTATGAAAGCCGATGTTGCTAAATACGTAGGAGAATGTTTGACTTGTTCTAAGGTCAAAGCTGAGCATCAGAAACCATCAGGTCTACTTCAACAACCCGAAATCCCAGAATGGAAATGGGAAAACATTACCATGGATTTCATCACTAAATTGCCAAGGACTGCAAGTGGTTTTGATACTATTTGGGTAATAGTTGATCGTCTCACCAAATCAGCACACTTCCTACCAATAAGAGAAGATGACAAGATGGAGAAGTTAGCACGACTGTATTTGAAGGAAGTCGTCTCCAGACATGGAATACCAATCTCTATTATCTCTGATAGGGATGGCAGATTTATTTCAAGATTCTGGCAGACATTACAGCAAGCATTAGGAACTCGTCTAGACATGAGTACTGCCTATCATCCACAAACTGATGGGCAGAGCGAAAGGACGATACAAACGCTTGAAGACATGCTACGAGCATGTGTTATTGATTTCGGAAACAGTTGGGATCGACATCTACCGTTAGCAGAATTTTCCTACAACAACAGCTACCATTCAAGCATTGAGATGGCGCCGTTTGAAGCACTTTATGGTAGAAAGTGCAGGTCTCCGATTTGTTGGAGTGAAGTGGGGGATAGACAGATTACGGGTCCGGAGATTATACAAGAAACTACCGAGAAGATCATCCAAATTCAACAACGGTTGAAAACCGCCCAAAGTCGACAAAAGAGCTACGCTGACATTAAAAGAAAAGATATAGACTTTGAAATTGGAGAGATGGTCATGCTTAAAGTTGCACCTTGGAAAGGCGTTGTTCGATTTGGTAAACGAGGGAAATTAAATCCAAGGTATATTGGACCATTCAAGATTATTGATCGTGTCGGACCAGTGGCTTACCGACTAGAGTTACCTCAACAACTCGCGGCTGTACATAACACTTTCCACGTCTCGAATTTAAAGAAATGTTTTGCTAAAGAAGATCTCACTATTCCGTTAGATGAAATCCAAATCAACGAAAAACTTCAATTCATCGAAGAACCCGTCGAAATAATGGATCGTGAGGTTAAAAGACTTAAGCAAAACAAGATACCAATTGTTAAGGTTCGATGGAATGCTCGTAGAGGACCCGAGTTCACCTGGGAGCGTGAAGATCAGATGAAGAAGAAATACCCGCATCTATTTCCAGAAGATTCGTCAACACCTTCAACAGCTTAAAATTTCGGGACGAAATTTATTTAACGGGTAGGTACTGTAGTGACCCGAACTTTTCCATGTTTATATATATTAATTGAGATTGATATTTACATGATTAAATGTTTCCAACATGTTAAGCAATCAAACTTGTTAAGACTTGATTAATTGAAATATGTTTCATATAGACAATTGACCACCCAAGTTGACCGGTGATTCACGAACGTTAAAACTTTTAAAAACTATATGATGACATATATATGGTTATATATATAGTTAACATTATATTATGATAATTAAACATATCATTAAGTATATTAACAATGAACTACATATGTAAAAACAAGACTACTAACTTAATAATTTTGAAACGAGACATATATGTAACGATTATCGTTGTAACGACATTTAATGTATATATATCATATTAAGAGATATTCGTACATCATAATATCATGATAATATAATAATTTAAAATCTCTTTTGATATTATAAACATTGGGTTAACAACATTTAACAAGATCGTTAACCTAAAGGTTTCAAAACAACATTTACATGTAACGACTAACGATGACTTAACGACTCAGTTAAAATGTATATACATGTAGTGTTTTAATATGTATTTATACACTTTTGAAAGACTTCAATACACTTATCAAAATACTTCTAATTAACAAAAATGCTTACAATTACATCCTCGTTCAGTTTCATCAACAATTCTACTCGTATGCACCCGTATTCGTACTCGTACAATACACAGCTTTTAGATGTATGTACTATTGGTATATACACTCTAATGATCAGATCTTAGCAGCCCATGTGAGTCACCTAACACATGTGGGAACCATCATTTGGCAACTAGCATGAAATATCTCATAAAATTACAAAAATATGAGTAATCATTCATGACTTATTTACATGAAAACAAAATTACATATCCTTTATATCTAATCCATACACCAACGACCAAAAACACCTACAAACACTTTCATTCTTCAATTTTCTTCATCTAATTGATCTCTCTCAAGTTCTATCTTCAAGTTCTAAGTGTTCTTCATAAATTCCAAAAGTTCTAGTTTCATAAAATCAAGAATACTTTCAAGTTTGCTAGCTCACTTCCAATCTTGTAAGGTGATCATCCAACCTCAAGAAATCTTTGTTTCTTACAGTAGGTTATCATTCTAATACAAGGTAATAATCATATTCAAACTTTGGTTCAATTTCTATAACTATAACAATCTTATTTCAAGTGATGATCTTACTTGAACTTGTTTTCGTGTCATGATTCTGCTTCAAGAACTTCGAGCCATCCAAGGATCCATTGAAGCTAGATCCATTTTTCTCTTTTCCAGTAGGTTTATCCAAGGAAATTAAGGTAGTAATGATGTTCATAACATCATTCGATTCATACATATAAAGCTATCTTATTCGAAGGTTTAAACTTGTAATCACTAGAACATAGTTTAGTTAATTCTAAACTTGTTCGCAAACAAAAGTTAATCCTTCTAACTTGACTTTTAAAATCAACTAAACACATGTTCTATATCTATATGATATGCTAACTTAATGATTTAAAACCTGAAAACACGAAAAACACCGTAAAACCGGATTTACGCCGTCGTAGTAACACCGCGGGCTGTTTTGGGTTAGTTAATTAAAAACTATGATAAACTTTGATTTAAAAGTTGTTATTCTGAGAAAATGATTTTTATTATGAACATGAAACTATATCCAAAAATTATGGTTAAACTCAAAGTGGAAGTATGTTTTCTAAAATGGTCATCTAGACGTCGTTCTTTCGACTGAAATGACTACCTTTACAAAAACGACTTGTAACTTATTTTTTCGACTATAAACCTATACTTTTTCTGTTTAGATTCATAAAATAGAGTTCAATATGAAACCATAGCAATTTGATTCACTCAAAACGGATTTAAAATGAAGAAGTTATGGGTAAAACAAGATTGGATAATTTTTCTCATTTTAGCTACGTGAAAATTGGTAACAAATCTATTCCAACCATAACTTAATCAACTTGTATTGTATATTACGTAATCTTGAGATACCATAGACACGTATACAACGTTTCGACCTATCATGTCGACACATCTATATATATTTCGGAACAACCATAGACACTCTATATGTGAATGTTGGAGTTAGCTATACAGGGTTGAGGTTGATTCCAAAATATATATAGTTTGAGTTGTGATCAATACTGAGATACGTATACACTGGGTCGTGGATTGATTCAAGATAATATTTATCGATTTATTTCTGTATATCTAACTGTGGACAACTAGTTGTAGGTTACTAACGAGGACAGCTGACTTAATAAACTTAAAACATCAAAATATATTAAAAGTGTTGTAAATATATTTTAAACATACTTTGATATATATGTATATATTGTTATAGGTTCGTGAATCAACCAGTGGCCAAGTCTTACTTCCCGACGAAGTAAAAATCTGTGAATGTGAGTTATAGTCCCACTTTTAAAATCTAATATTTTTGGGATGAGAATACATGCAGGTTTTATAAATGATTTACAAAATAGACGCAAGTACGTGAAACTACATTCTATGGTTGAATTATCGAAATCGAATATGCCCCTTTTTATTAAGTCTGGTAATCTAAGAATTAGGGAACAGACACCCTAATTGACGCGAATCCTAAAGATAGATCTATCGGGCCCAACAAGCCCCATCCAAAGTACCGGATGCTTTAGTACTTCGAAATTTATATCATATCCGAAGGGTGTCCCGGAATGATGGGGATATTCTTATATATGCATCTTGTTAATGTCGGTTACCAGGTGTTCACCATATGAATGATTTTTATCTCTATGTATGGGATGTGTATTGAAATATGAAATCTTGTGGTCTATTATTATGATTTGATATATATAGGTTAAACCTATAACTCACCAACATTTTTGTTGACGTTTTAAGCATGTTTATTCTCAGGTGATTATTAAGAGCTTCCGCTGTCGCATACTTAAATAAGGACGAGATTTGGAGTCCATGCTTGTATGATATTGTGTAAAAACTGCATTCAAGAAACTTATTTTGTTGTAACATATTTGTATTGTAAACCATTATGTAATGGTCGTGTGTAACCAGGATATTTTAGATTATCATTATTTGATAATCTACTTAAAGCTTTTTAAACCTTTATTGATGAAATAAAGGTTATGGTTTGTTTTAAAATGAATGCAGTCTTTGAAAAACGTCTCATATAGAGGTCAAAACCTCGCAACGAAATCAATTAATATGGAACGTTTTTAATCAATAAGAACGGGACATTTCATTACCTACCCGTTAAGTTCATACATAATAGCTAGTACAAGGAATTAACTACTAAAATCCTAATAATATTCCACTATGAAAAATTATAGCGAGTTACTACATTATTATGTAATAATAATAATAAGAAGTAGTAATAATACAAATAATCATTCCATGCATTTATTATTAATAAACCAAAATAATACAATACCATACAATACTGATATTTTACATATGCTTATTTTACATAACAAGATAGAGTAGCACACATAAGCAATAAAATAGCGCATGGAAGATTTATGGTTGCGAGGTCGTTTATTCAGAACTATCAGAAACTTCTTCCCATTTGGTTCTCTCTGCCAATTGTTTGTGTGCACATGGTCCGACAGACATTCTGGCAGTGTATTTTATTTTTAGTTGGGGTTTTGAGGTACCCGTTGCCTCAGTGGGTTTAATACAATAAGGGTGGTTACGGATCGAATGGTCCTGTTCTTTTTTAATAATTAAGGACATTTTATTATTGTGGTTGTTTTTATTATCTATTGCAAGTTGGAATTTCTCCTTAGTGATCTCTTTTATTTCATTAGCGAAATCCTCCTCCTTACTGATCTCGTCTGATGACGAACTGTCTGAGTCATGTGTAGGAGAATATGACGACGAACTGCAAGAATATGTACCGGTGGTCATGAACCGAAATCTGCCAGGCGTAATCGGCACAACCCGCCCGTCAGCGGTATATCTGGACCAATGTCCATATTTGTTTAAAAATGGACGATCCTCATTTACTCCAGGGATCATGGGTCCATGCCAACGATACTGTGGCTCCGGAAAACTAAAGCTGGGTGGAGCTGGAACCTCCTCTGGGTTTACCGGGAGTTGAGATTCCCCTGCTAACACAATTTCTTCTTTAATAGGTATTTGAACGCCCTTTTCAGTTGTGGATAGAATAGATTCAGTGTCCGATTCCGAGTCGTACAAAATGATAGGATTAGAAGAAGTCATCTATCACATAATTGAAACAACAATTACGTTAGCATATCAATATATTACATATAATGTTTTTGACCAAATGATAAGCAAAAATCAGTAAAAACAAATATGGTCATAGTCCAGACTCACTAATGCATCCTAACAATTACCAGTTAAACACACTAATGTAATTTCTGGTTCCCTATGACCTCAAGCTCGGATACCAACTGTAACGACCCGTCAAAATCGCTATTGACGCGGCACGTTAATCATTGATTCCACAGTGAGGTTTTGACCTCTATATGATACGTTTTGATAAAATATTGCATTCATTAAAATAAGTGACTTTCTAAACATAGAAAGTTATAAACATGTGGGCAAGTGCTTAGGTATAAGCAAAACCCCGAAATACATAAGTCTTTAATTTACAGGTTGACATCACAGTCCAATTATTTATTACACAACGCAGTTTTATTTTGAATGCAATAAACTTTGTACAAAGCATGAGAGACTCCATGCAGGCAACAAGCACATCACAGCGGAAGCATTCTAAGGACCTGAGAATAAAACATGCTAAAAAGTCAACACGGATGTTGGTGAGTTATAGGTTTAATTGCTCGAGTCATAAACATATATAAAGATAGACCACAAGATTTCATCAAAAGTTTATCAATAGATTCTACGTAACAGAGCACCCTGGTAACTAAACTTAACGCTATAGTGATAATTACCCCATTCGTTTTAATACACGCAAACCAACGTGTCTTAAACTCAAATAACATACGTCCGTTAAAAGGCTAGCGCTCTAGCTCGGACGGGGATGTCAAGCCCTATGGATCCATATCCAATTATTCGCGCCCACCAATCCATATCCTATGTACTGGCAGCTACTAGTTACCAAAGCTAAGGGATTTTCGGTTTAACTCAGTGTAGAATTTTGTATGTACTTGTGTCTTATTGCGTTTAAAATAAATTGCATGTATTCTCAGCCCAAAAATATTTAAAGCATTTAAAAAGGAAGACTATAACTCACAGTTCAATATTGCGATTCAATATTGTAGGCAAATTGCGTAGACGTAATGATGGTAGATGACTGTATTGTTGGCCTTGGATTCAAGAACAATACCCCGAATAATACCTAATATTTCCTTAGCTTAAAGCGGTTTGAAACCCGAATTAAAAACACCCTCGTATATACCTTATTATTATTAAACTTAAATTTAAAATTATAATTATAATATAAATACAAATATTAAGAGATAATGTGAAAAAACTTCGTCGAACAAACTGCGTATTTATATTACTTTTCGATTTACTGTAGCTCATGCGATCGCATGAGTTTTCAGTGTTTTTGCCATGCGATCGCATGGCTGCCTTTTCTGTTTTTGTTTGCTAGCTCGTCGACATCAAATAGTATTTTACTGTAGCAAATAGTGTTTTACTGTAGCAAATAGTGTTTTACTGTAGCAAATAGTGTTTACTGTAGCAAATAGTGTTTACTGTAGCAAATCACTGTAGCAAAGTCGTTTTCACTGTAGCACTGTAGCAAAATACGGTTTCACTGTAGCAAATAGTGTTTTACTGTAGCAAAGTCATTTTTACTGTAGCAATTAATGTTTTACTGTAGGAAAGTCGTTTTTACTTGTACATCTTATAATATATATATATATATATATATATATATATATATATATATATATATATATATATATATATATATATATATATACATACATATATGTATATTTACATAATATTAAATCATAAAGAGAATTGGTTTAAATTAGTCGAAATTTTTCGGGTCATCACAATATGGGTGACGTTCCTAATGGAAGTACCCTATGGTGACTTTGGATTGTCGGGCGAAGGGCGTAAGACTTGGCGTAACCAAGCATTCCTTAGTATTTGGGAAATGTCTCTACCAAGCCATGGAAATGAGTTTTGGTGTTCGGATGTTAGAGCGTGTTCGCTCTCGTGTTGAAGTTGATGAACCATGAGGTTCGACGGGTGGGATGAAACCCGAGAAATCGAGTGTTTTGGATCTCGATGTATGTTGGTAAAGGATTCTACGTGACGCGACATTAGGTGTCTTTTTTTATACCTACTAGCGTGGTGTTCGACTCTGATTGTGTTGCGGTTACATTGTACTCAGGGTACCGAAGTGAAACCCTTAGGTTCATGAGTGATCGGGTGAAATTCGACAAACTAAAGCAATTGGATGATTGCGAGTGTATAGTTCGTGTAATTTGTGGTACACTTTTCGTTCAAAATGTTCAAGGATAGGTTAGGATCCTTGGTATGCTCAAAGTTGGAGCAAGACATGGTGATGGGCCGTGCGAACCCAATTATTGGTAAAGTCTACCTTTGGTAGCATTGTACGGGTGTACGAGATGCGGTTATGGAACGTAATTCCAAGTAGAGGAGTTACACTCCCGCACGAGGAGGTTTTAGTGTGAGATTTCGGACAATGTTTTAGTAAACCGAAACTTGTGTCGGGACCTAGATTTGGTCGATTGTGGTAGTGTACAATTTCGGTTAAATTGTACTTATGATTTTGGATTTGAATTATCACCAAGGTGGTAATGTGGTAAATCTCGTTGAGAGATAATGGACGTCTTTGGTAAGCAAGGTGAAATCCCTCGGTTAAGGGATGTATGTGTCGGATTCTCTTTTAGAGAATTATTGTTTTGTACCTATGTTTGATATAGGTGGTTCTTGCTCGATTGTGTGGATGGTTAGTGGTATCCGTTAGGGTTCACTATAGTGTAACAGAGTGCGATGTTGCACTACTCGTTGTTCAAGGCCAAAAGTACGTATGTGATTGGTGAAGCATGACCTTCGGGGTCCGCTGACTTCATCATAGTATTTTTGATTGGTGGAGCATGACCTTCGGGGTCCGCTGACTTCATCCGGTGTTGAGTGATCTATTGGTTGTTTTATACACCGATGGTGGGATCGTGAGGACCATGTTGTGTGATTAGTGATTGCGATAGCCGTGTTTCGCTCACGTGTTGTTACGGGTGTGACAATAGTCGATTTTGGACACCTTAGGATTAGCGTTGCCATAGTCGTTTTGGGCGCTTTTGGTTTTAGTCGTTGCTTATGATGTTAGGATAGTGGCGTATTGGTTGTATTGCGCACTACAAAGGATGTTTAGTGGTAAGAGTAATCCGTGAGGATTCATGTGGTTCGATCTTCAACGTTCGGATTGTTGACTTTAGGTTGAGACTTGGTCACTTTTAGCGTTGTTCGTGGTAAAGGTACGCTAAGGAATTTATATCTCGGTACGAGGTTGGTTGAGTTTTTCCCGATATGGGAAATTGAGCAGGTTTTAGTGCTCGGATTGTGGTTTTGGTAAATCACGGTTGACGATTTTAGTTGTTAAAAGTGATCCATTGGGAAGAATTGTCTAGGAAAGTTCGTATTGGGACTTGAGTGAGGATCGTTGAGTAGGTCCGGATTGGTTAAGTGGAGAAGATCACGAGGACGTGATCGAGTTTAAGTGGGGGAGAGTTGTAAGACCCAAATATTTATTGTACATAATGTATTTATGGTGTACGATGCGTGTATGAAGTTTACGTGTTGCTTGCTCGGACGCCGAAGGAAACTGGACGTTGTCTGAAGTGACAAGGTGTGTACGTATCCTTTCAACCCCAAATAAAGTTTGTGTTGATGTTCCAAAGCCTTACCATTGGAAAGGAAATCTTATCACGTTTCCAACGATATTTGATTCATCGAAAACGGAGCTACGGTCAAAAAGTTATGGCCAAAACAAGAAACTGAAAACTGACCTGAAGGTTGGAGCGGCGCTCCGCCTTTCGGCGCGGCGCGCCGAACCCGTCTGATGCAATTTTCAGCCTTTTTAAAAGGTCTAAATGAAGGGTACTTTGGTCTTTTCACTTGGGGTCGGTTTGGGGTCATCAAAACTGATCCTTTGATCAGTTTGGATCACATTTTCACTCATCAAACACTCTCATCTTCAAACCCTAGAGTGAGAGTAGAGCTTTAGAGAGAGAGAGCTCCAATTGGAGAAGAAGAAGGGTGTTTCGGGTCAAACCTCGGGTATTAAAGTTGTTCTACTCGTCAACGGCATCATTTTGGCGGTATTGGTAAGTTCTAACTCCGAATTTCATCTTAGTGATTTGATATTCAAGTTAGGGTTTGAACTTAAATTGTTAATAAGCCCATTCAAACTCTTGAATTGAGTTTGTGGATGCTAGTAATCGGGTTTATTGTTATTGTTGGTGGATTTTGTGTTGGTGAACTAATTGGCCATGGTTAGGACTTGTAATTGGGTTTAATCACTAGGTTTAGTGATTATGGAAGTATTGGAACCCATTTAGGGTTATTTGGTTGACTAATTTTGACTATGGGTCAAAATTAGGGTTTGGTGACGGTTATGACCCAATTGTCGATTTAATAAGGTTTATAAACTTAAAATGGATTAAGTTGAAGCATAGAACCGAGTTAAATATGTTTTGGTGTCAAAACTTGCTAATGGCGTGATATTGACTTCTTATGGGTCAAATTAGGGTTTAAGTGTCTTTTTGGACAAGATAGGTGTTTAACACCTATGATCGGGTTTAATTAGCGTATTAAGACCATTTTCACTTGTGTTAGTGATTATTGGTTAATTTTGGGCGCAGTTTGTACTTGGAAGTGCATTTGGGTCGAAATTGCACTAAGTGTCATATGGGTTGGTTTGTAAGTCAACCCTAATCGTGTTATTGTATTTGTGATAATGGAATAGGTACTTTCCATTGGCGCGTGGCGGTTTATTTGGAAGCATTCATCAAGGCGACAAGGTGAGTGTTAATATCCTATATGCATATGTATGTGTAGGATGGGTGCGGGTCGGGTTGAAGTGTTTCTTGGTTATAGAGCTCACTTCACATATAGGTGGATTTGATGGACTTGTGTATAGGTCCAATTGGCACGGTTGTGCGTTTTGGTTGGCCACCTTTGGCGGGGTACACAATTTGTGTGTACATTATCACACGCGGTATGATGTGGATTATATAACCCCAATGGCGAAGGGTTAATATTGTGATGCGGACTTAGATATAACCCCAATGGCGAAGGGTAGTATTGTGAGTGGAATAATTATACGTATGTGTATATGGCGTATTTATTTGTGAATGTTATGGTATGAACCATCGAGCCGGTAGTGCCATAATGTGTGTGTGTGATAGGATGTGAACCACGAGCCGGTAGCATCGAGTGTGAACCACGAGCCGGTAGCACTATAAAATAATTGATGTGAACCACGAGCCGGTAGCATCGAGTGTGAACCACGAGCCGGTAGCACTATAAAATAATTGATGTGAACCATGAGCCGGTAGCATCGAGTGTGAACCACGAGCCGGTAGCACTATAAAATAATTGATGTGAACCACGAGCCGGTAGCATCGAGTGTGAACCACGAGCCGGTAGCACTATAAAAGAGTATGACTCAATTGCGTATGGTGTGAACCACGAGCCGGTAGCACCATAGCGTTATGGTTAACCTTGGGAGTTTTACGCGTTGTTATATATATATTGTATACGTATAATGTTGTATTGACGTGATGTAGCTAACCTTCTGGTTGTAGCTTATTGGCATTGTTCGCAACGTTGTTTGCGAACTTACTATATTGTTGGTGTTGTTAGCTTGTGCTTAGTGAACGTACGGTATGCTAGGTTTAGCTTGCCTTATACTTGGATGCTTCGGTATGCGCTATTTGATTATTATTGTGGCGTGTCCATTTTATACATATATATGTATGTAGTATATTTTCACTCACTAAGCGTTAGCTTACCCTCTCGTTGTTGACTTTTTATAGATTGCATGAATGCGGAGGCTCGGGTAAGCGGGGACTAGTGGACTCGCGTAGTTGCTTTAGAAGACTTGCTTTTGGATTGATTAGGATTGGGTAGCGTATCCCCAATCGCCATGCTCGACCTTAATTTTGTATTACAAATCATGTGGTTGAAAACTTGTATTTTCGTACGAAAGTCGTAAAACGGCCAATGTGGGCCCGGTCTTCGTAAAACTAATTTTATTAATGAAACGTGTTAGTTCTACATATATTAATGTATGGTTAAAAGCGTTTTGTCTAAATACGTCGGGAAGGGGCAAAACTTTTTCGCATTTCATGACTTTTTGGACAGGCCACTTTGGCGCGCCGCGCCATGTGCTGTTCCAGCAAAATATTTTTTTTTTTTCTGCATTATTGGTTGGTTAACGGGTTGGGTTGTTACAATTAGTTAACATCCACCCGAACTACTATAAATCCTTGTGTTTATACTCTTTACTTTACATTCCACACTATTACAAATATAAACACACCACACATTGGTTTGAGTTGATTAAGGTGATCAAGTATTGTTTAAATATTATTGATCATCGAAAAAGTTTTAGAAATCGTATTATGTAACTATTCACCCCCTCTAGTTACTTACAGATTCCAATTGGTATCATGATGCTTTTCCTTCCAATTTGTTGGACATTTCTAACCGGATTGTTTTGGCTGGTCACCCGTTCTACAATCAACATGGTGGTATTGTTCAAAACGCACTTAATGTTTTCGTTGCCAATCAAAGTGGTGGAGCTGACGGTGAGGTGGAGGTTGGAAATGAAGTGATATGTGGCATGTAAGAGGCTCCCAGGTCGGGTTTGAAATTTGGAAGATTTAAGTTTGATGCTCGAGTTGAATCTTTTGTTCACGAAATTGATCACTCGGGTTTGGTTGACACTAACGTTGAAGCTCCTATTTTAGAAGAGGGTTCACTAGGATGTCAACATATTGAGGTTCAACAAGGTGGGGCGGGTACACCAGTTTTAGGTGATGCTTCTACGTCTCATGGGGTTGATGGTGGTAAAAATCGTTTTGTGAAATCTCAAGCTAAAAAAGACAAGCGCAAATCAAAGAAGGTTAAAGGTTCGTGCTGTCTTCGGGACGAAGAGGATGTAGGTTTTTAGGATGAATTACAAGAGGACGTTGGTTTAGTATAAAGATGACGGGGGTGGCGGTGAAGCGGAGCGGAAGGTTGGTTTTTGTGAGGATCTTGAGAAGAAAGGATCGCTACCTCCTCGCGTGCCGGATATTAGGATTGGAAGTTCTTCTACAAAAGTTTCTTCTTATGAGATTACTAATTGAGAGAGAGAGAGAGAGAGAGAGAGAGAGAGAGAGAGGGGGGGGGGAGGGAATTATTTAATCGGTTGAAGGTGGACGGGGTGGTTGTTAAACCAATCATAAAGACTCCGAAGGGTAAAGAGGTGGTCAAGTAGTTTGTGGTCGGGTTGGTTTGTTTTCTATTTTTGTTTTGTCATAATGTTAGTTTTAGTCTCTTTGTGTGGATTCTTGGTTTGTCAAATGTCCCAGGATCGGTTGCGATTCAGTTTGCTTGAGGCTCGGTCTAAGTTAGCTTTTTCTCTTTGGTGAGGTTTAGGGTTTGTATACTGCCTCCGAGCCTTGAAGCGTTTTTGGTCTCGATTGTATCTTTTGTTGTCTTTTTTCATCTATTGATGAAAAAGACTTGTTTTTATGTTATCGTTATTTGAAAAAAAAAAAATTATACACACATTAATTCCTATTTTGTCCATACTCCTATACTTCACGATCATTATCATTATAGTGTTTGGCCTCCAAATATATATAACACATAAAGATATGTATCATTATAGTGTTTGGCCTCCAAATTTATATAACACATAAATGTATGTACAACATTTACAGAATGAGAAGCAGATTATAAATTTCTCAAACACACAGACATATGACAACAGATTGCTAAACAAGATTGCTATCCTCTAGAAATAAAACCACTAACAACTAGAGCTAATTTATATATGAAGACAACTACGAATTGCAACATGTCAAGCGGAAACTGGAAGAAACATTATGATTGGATTATTGATTCAAAGGGTCCAATCGAAAAGTATCTTCTTCAATCTTGATCTCATACACACATTTGTTCATATAAAATCATAAAACTGCTGAATAATTCTTAATATCAATTTTAAGGAAATGGTAACATATTGTTAGTAAAATTATACCATTATAGTTCACCGGTTATTTTACGGTGAAGGTACTCCTCCGCCAACTAGCTTAGGATGATCACGGTCCTTTCTTAGAGAGCTTTCGGTGTTCTTCGGAGCACATTGGAAACCTGTGAAACATCGACGATTTTGTTTCAAAGTACAACCATTAATTAAATTTTTTTTGATTTGTGTATTGTGAATGAAATGAAAGTTTGTGGTTGAGGCAGCGGACTGTATCTCGATTAATTTGACGGGGATCACATTTCACAATAAAGTAATAAAGTAGTACTTCGTAATTGCTAGATTATTATTTTCAATATTATTGAAAAAATAGGAATTAATTTGTGTATAATTAGTTTTAATGAAGTTTTTAACTAAGTGGGTACATATGATATCTTTAGTATTTAAATTGGGTAGATATGATATTATATGATTTAGTTGGGTATATATGTGATTTTGAAGGTTAATAAGGGTATATTTGATAAAAAATCTTAAAATAAAAACCTGGAAGTTAAGAAGTGAATGAGGATTAGTTTACCAATTCAGAAAGTGTATGTGTGTGTGTGGGTAACGAGCATGACCAGAGCCAAGAACAAATCCTACCAAAAATCCACCAAGTTGTTCTTATGCAATCACCAAATTAAGTAATTAGAAATGCAATAGCCTTAAGGGAAGTAACAATTCATCATCTCCCTTCTCAATCCAAAAAAAAGTTAGGGTTTCAAGAATCCTAAAAAGTTAAAGTATGATTAAGTAGCATGAATCTTTGATTTTTGTAACTAATTGATGTTAAGTAAGTGTAGTACGGAGTATATGTTTTGTAAATCACAAATTTGTTATGAAAACGAATTTAAGATGATGAATTTCACATTTACGTTGGTTAAATCATATATAAGTGGGTTTCGGGGGAAGATATAGATGTTAATTGTAACAAAATAACCAAAATCAATATTTAAGCACACCAAGCGTTTGATAAAATGCCTAAATGAAAAAAAGTAGTGATTTTGTTTAAAGATGGATGAAAAGAGTATGTGACGTGAAGTAATTTTTAAGAATCAAAACGTTAAGTGAATGAATAGAAGTAAAAAATGAAGTCAATTGTAAAAAAATGAAATGGGTTTGAAAGGGGTTAAAAATAGTTAGTATTGTACATGTGCTATGTGAGAAGTTAACTAATTTAGTTAACTTGGATACGAATGAATGATTATGTGGTAAGTAAATAATTAATAGGATTAGTATTGTTATTAGGTGTTAATCAAGGGAAGGAAAGCGATCTAATTGCCAGATAGACCAAGGTGTGTTTCATAGGAAAATTTTTATATCTACTAAATTTATGAGTTAATTATATGTTCGATATTATAATGTGTTATTGTTATGTTCATGAATTTTATTGTGGAACGAAACAAGTATTTCATATGATTAAAATTAATAAGGTCAATATTTTGATGAAGTTAATTAATTAGTTTAAGTAAGTTAACTGATTAGTTTAAGTACGATTGTGAAGTTGTGATAGATGTGCTTCTTGAACATAATAATGTGTTATGTGTTTCACGAATATTGCGATGTGAGTGTTTATGCATGATTTTAATAAATGAATGATTACGACAATATCTTTTGAAGGTCAATATAAGTTGTGCATTCAAGTCGTTAAATAAATTGAATATTATGTAGATGAATCTGTATAATGACTTTGCTATAATGATAATGAATTAGTTCAATCATGATAAGGTTAGTTAGATGAGTTCATATGAACTCACTTTTTTGTGTTGCTTAACTAGTCCTTAATTTGAGAGCGGTAATATTTTTGCGAGGTCGTTATGAAGAGCTTAAATTACGGCTAAGGCAATTATAAATGTCTTTATTGATTAAAACGTGAATTTGTAGAGAATTATGATGATAGTTAATTTAATATAGATATGATTGTTATTACCTAGTAGTGATGAATATGGTAGACGATGTTTTGTTTCGATGTGTTGTATTCACTAATTAAAAATTTTAAGATGTTAAAGAAGTAATTAACGGGTTGAGATAGGAAATCAATTTGGGTGGAGTAACGGATAATGAGTTCATGATGGACTAAATTTCGAAGGAGTCCTGATTGGACAAGCCCATTAAGAATATCGAAAGAGTTAAGTGGGGGATGAACCATATGTAAGTATTATACAAATTATTTATACAATCAAGGTAAGTATTATACAAATTATTTATATATGAATATTGTAATGTTTCTTTTTATGGATATGTATTGTTATGATATTTCAGATGTGACGCAATATGGGGTGTCATGGAGCAAGAGCAATGGAGTAAGGATTCATAATCCTTGTATAAGAAATTAGTCACCAAACAAGCGGGTCTTGAATAGGGAATCTTGCGAATTAAAGATTAACTTGTTTATTGTTAATTAATTTTACACCCTATGTTGCTCACTAAGCATAATGTTTACCCCTATTAGTTATTGACATGTTGTAGGTTCTTGAAAGTGAAGAGATTCTAAAGTAGACTTCCACGGGAGTATTGGGTGAAGAGAAGATGATATGACTACAAAGATACGGTCGAAACGGACAGTTTTATTCGTGCGGTGTCGTTAGGCCGCATGACGTCAGATTCAGTTGATCAAGGTAGCATACAGTGGTTTTGTTTATTTATATTGTGCGGGGCCTAAATTTACATTTAACTTTCTAAAATGTAGAAGGTGTAAGTTAACCTAGGGTCGTGTTTTTGAATGGATTAACGAATTGAAGATCAAGTGGGTAATCGTCTTTTATTTAAATTACCTGAATAAGGGATAGTATTTGGTTTAAGCTAATGGTCCTAATTGTGGAAAAGTAAATGAGGTGGAAGGATATCCGGAGTATGCAGATCAGGGAAATGTTGACCAAGATATTAGTTTTGGGTTAGGGAAAGGTAATAATGCTTATGTTAAGGCTATGTTTGAAATGATGTAGATCTGGTTGGATGAGCCAATTACACAGACCTACTTACCTCTAGACTTTCAGAGTTCTCTTTGAGCAATGAAAAGTATGTCACTTGGTTGTATAATTGAAAGGTAACTATACCTCAGAGGTTATCCTCAGTAAAATACTAGGTTTATTAGTGAGTTAAGCTCTAATCCTAACCCTCGTTATCAGTTTAGTTAACTGAATAACAACGTGTTGTGTTAACTGAACACTGATCACAAACGGAAGGAGTCCGTCGGTTTAAGTTGGCAAAACCTTAAATGAAAACTAACAACCATTTCATCATACTAATGAGATCATATCAATCCAAAGATTATACAACATTACATTTGATATACTTAAAGTAAAGCAGATAGAAACCTAGTAGATACCTAGACAGTTGATATGACTTAGTCCTAGGGCAAAAATCAAACAAGAACATGCAATAGGCTTGGGTCATACAGTAAAGGCACTAACTAGATCTTAACAGCTCTTAAGAGGTCTCTTTGGAATGGTCAATAGGCATACTAGGTCATTCATGTCTCAATTCCTAAGTTCCGTGTCCTAAAAGCGCATTAGATGCCTCTCGGGAACTCCGGCCATACCGAGTTCATAGAATCTTCAGGTAAAGTATAACCAGGGATCTTAATCCTATGAAATAGCTAAGTTCATATAGGTGGACAAGTCCTGATCACAACCTAGGTTGGTCAATCCTTAAGATGCTAGCATACAAATCTATCAGACTCACAGGTTCAATATTACGACAGTAACCGTACTAAATTAACATAATTACGCTAACCCAAACTTCTATCATGGAAACATACAGATTAATTAAGCTATCATGGTAATATCGGAACGCATTATTAAACATAAAAGGTAGGAACACATGTTTAATACAAAAAATGAGCGTTTCGGATAAAAACCTGAAAAGACTGAAGAAATATGCCCGAGATCGCAGGGACTTGCCGGGATATCCTCCGGAAAATAAAAGCTAAGCTAGCTACTACTAAAAACTAACTAAAAAGCTTGAAAATATAAAGTGAATTACAAATTGAGTGTGTGTTGAAATGGATGAAAAGAGCCCTTTAAATAGACTTGGATTTTGCCAGCAAACAGCTGGCAGGCCGTTTGGTAGGCCATTTGCTGGGGCCGTTTGACCAGATCAGCCGTTTACGATGCCCGTTTGCTTGACCCGTGTGGCAGGCCATTTGTCATACTGGCAAGCCATTTGGCAACCCGTTTGGCAGACCGTTTGGCTTGCTGATTTGTTGGATCGTAACTTGATTTCTTGTCTTTTAGCGTTTTTCACTTTAGATTCTTCGTTTTAGC
Organism: Rutidosis leptorrhynchoides; assembly: GCF_046630445.1. Taxonomy (NCBI): domain Eukaryota; kingdom Viridiplantae; phylum Streptophyta; class Magnoliopsida; order Asterales; family Asteraceae; genus Rutidosis; species Rutidosis leptorrhynchoides. The sequence goes on from NC_092334.1 coordinate 548,867,495, forward strand.
TCCGTTTTACTTGATTCTTTTTGCATTGCCTTCGTAATCACTTAATCTACAAAATTAACCGACAAAGCGATTATTTTGCCAACAAAGCTTGAAACTTTATTGCTTTAGGGCCTAATATCGGGGGTAAAATCGTGACTTTTTTGCCAATATCAAATACCCCACACTTAGCTTTGCTTGTCCTCAAACAAAAATCGGAAATATAAGGTTCTTTATAATAGATTCTTCCTTGTCCACCCGTGGATCCTTTTATTATGCCTTTATCAGAAGTCGTCATATCTTTCGAAAGTTTTAGAAAAAGTTTCGAACTTTGATGATTTTGGTCGCTATATTTCAATCACGTCCATAGTGAAAAGGCGTACTTTCCAACTCTCAGATGTAGAGTATACATGACCAGGCTCCTTACTAGCGGATCACTCATATCACTCAAGTGTTTAGGGTGCACTAATTTAGTTGTATTGTCGCTCAGAAGCCAGTCGTGTAACGGTTCTCATCATAGGCTTGGTAAAGCATCGATATCTCCATCGGTTAAGTAAGGATGTCACTGATCTTCTTCCTAGGCATTCTTTCAAGAGGAAGACGGGTTGTAGGGTTGGTTGAGAATTTTATGGAATGGTGAAAGGTATCCAGATCTTCTTAATTTAAAGAAAGAATTGATAGATTTTGATTCTTCAGTGTATCTATTTTGGATAGAGAATGGCTTAGATTCCGTAAGAAGTTTCTTCGGAAGACACGGATTTTGCTAAGACTTTGTCTAGAATTTTTCTTTGGCTCTTCTGTCAATTCTTCTTTGGGCAACTTCTCGGGTTTTTCTTGCATTTATTCTAGAGACTTTGCTCTTTCATAATCATTTTTTTTTTGGCATACCCTTTCTTCATAACTTTTTTCTTTCGTTCCTAGTGCCCAGAGAGGAAGTGATAATTCACCGAAAAAAGGTCTTTGACCTATCAAAAATAATCGGGGGTTCGGAATCTTTTAACAAGTGCTTTTAAAGCGAATTTGATCGATCTATCTCTTTATTAATCTCTAGATCTTTTGATAAGCGGAAAGGAAATGAAGGTGAATGGGTAGTGTATTTTGGGAGTGAATTTGGGGTGAATATTTCTGATTCATCAACTATTTATGTGAGTTGGTCAGTTTAAATTGCGTGGAGTGGAAACGGAAACAGATGGCTTTTTGTCTTCTCTATTCAGAATGACTTCGGAAGGAGTATCGCACCTGCACCACGTATGGCGCTTACTAACTATTGGCCTTGAAATGTATGTCAAAACCAAGTTCTAACTCGAACCGTATGCCCGCACGCTCATCAATTGAATTAACAAAGTACTGTAGATTTGATGGGTCGTACAGATACTTTGGGTCCAAGAGTCCTCACTTTTTGGGAGTAGGGGTCGTGTATGGTCATGCGTAGCCTTTAACATATTCATTTGAAAGAAATCTTTTGACACAAATCATAAATTTCAGCTTAATCGTTCCGTTCTAATGAATGTTCCGAAAACCGATTTCTAGTAATTTTACAGAATCTTTTGGCAAAGCAAGGTAAGAATTTTTTGAAATTACCTAATATTCCTTGCTAGTTACTTTTTAGACAAAATAATTTTTTCAAAACTTGGCGTTTTACGGTTACTTGTCTTTGAAACTTTACCAAATACCCCACACATAGAAGAACATTGTCCCTAATGTTCTCTGAAAAAAATATTTTAATATTTTATAAATTAACGACAGTGTCTTCTAAAATTTCTAAGTTGGTTGCGGGGATGACCCCACACTTAGAGATTTTAGTGCGTAATATTTGAAATAGGTTTGAGGAAGGATTACTTCCCTATGGTCAAGTTACTTTCCTAGTGCTGGGCCTTCCTACGGTTATTTCTGGAAAGAACTAGTCTCTTTTGATAAAATTTCTGCATGAAGAACAAAAATGAGAAGAGCAGCATCTCCACTATATATAACTTTTAATACAATGCTTTAAAAAGATAAAACTAAAAGAAAATAAATAAAATGATAAAAATAGTCTACGAAATACTATCATGGTCAACGTGGTGAGCGGTGTCTACGAAGTATCCAGTAAGTCCGAAGAGATCATCGTCATCCGCAAGTCTCGACAAATACTCAAGCGGCTGTCCTGCATCCAACTCATGGCCTAAGAGTGTATCTAGACAAAGGTCCGATGGCAACTCCAGGTGTGATAGGCTCGGGAAAGGCTCCTCATCAGGGATGTTCTCGGTAATCTCAAAAACCTGGGTCGTGGGTGGCTCAACTGATATGGGAACTGTAACTAAGTAGCAGCCCTCAGATAGCTCACGAACAGGGAGTGTCTCAATAACTGGAGCAGGTGAAATAGCTAAGATAGGCGGCGTGATGGGAGCGGGAGTAGCTTGTGCTGGGATGGCGGCTGAAGCTACTGATTGAACTGAGACCGGTGTGGAATGCCTGGGAGTAGCTTGCCATGTCGGCTGAAGATGGCGCGCTAGTCTGAATGACTATGGGCCCATAGTACTACGTGACATCCCCTCTCGCTGAAGGTATGCTCTGAGAGCTCGATAAAGTCTCTGCTGGTCTCTGAGTAATTCCCATGTAACATCTGGGTCATTCAAGGTGGCTCCGTAATGTATCACAATCTGCGGCTCATGTATCTCTAGTGGCTCTGCATACTCAGCAGGTCTCGAAGCTAAACGCCTGGAGCGTCGCACAGGAGGAGTTGGCGGTGCCGTACTAATGTCCTCCTCAACACTCTCCAGGATCAAACACCTTGGGCCTAACTGCCCTTTTGATGGCCTGTGCTGATCAGCGCTACTTTCCGATAAGTACACTCTAGGAGTCCTCCTCCTGCGAACTGGAATGCAAACGGAAGCTCCTGAATTTGGCATTTTTCCTGAATGCATTCAACAAACTTGTAAGTACTAAGCGCAAGTATGGCGCTTAGTGTTAGTGCACATCGATAATATTTTTGTAAGCTGAGAATAATTGAAATAAAAATAAAGAAAATAAAAGGATAAGCAAGGGGTGCCTCCCAAGAGCGCTTTGTTTATCAAGTCGTTACAGCTCGACTTTTCTTGTTCGATCTTCAAAATGGATCAAACGAGAAGAGGTGCTCCTCCTTGTCGTGGTCTTCTAGATAAGCTTTTAGCCAGTGGCCGTTGACTTTGAAGTTGCCTGTAGGTCCTTCTAGTTCCACGGATCCGTGTGAAAAAGCACGAATAATTTTGTATGGCCCACTCCATCTTGATCTGAATTTTCCAGCGAACTTCTTGAATCGAGAATTAAAGAGCAGAACTTTATCTCCAGTAGCGAACTTTGTAGGTATCAGTTTTGCATCGCGTGTCATCTTCGTCCGTTCCTTGTAGATATATGATGTCTCATACGCTTGGTCTCTTAATTCAGCGAGTTCATTCATCTGCATCTTACGATGCCTGGCGGTTACTGAAGGATCGAGGTTATAGGTTTTCAATGCCTAGAGAGCTTTATACTCTAGTTCCAGTGGAAGGTGACGGGCTTTTCCATAGATCATGCGGTAGGGTGTATGTAACGACCCGTCTTTTTCGACTTGCTTTTGTGCCTTGTGTTTTTGCGAAACTGCGTATTTGTGCGTACTGTGTTACTTTATACTCCGGAAACTTGATTTACGTGGTTTACTTCCATTTATATGTTAAAACGTGCCTTAGAGTACGTAGGATACATAACTTGATCATTGGAAGCCTTTATAACCGTTAGTGTTATTTGACGTTTCGAATAAACCGCGAACTTGCGCGCACGTTTAACTTTTGTCATAATCGGAATATTATGACTGCGAAATATTAATTATTATTTTATAATAATAATTACCTGGGTTTTTGGATGCTTAATTACGCGTAGTAATTTAATTATGCACAATAGTTAGTCTTGTTGGACTTTCTACCTTGTTGGGCTCAAGCCCACCCTACTCTAGCTAGTGACCCAATTAATTAGCCCTTGTCCATGTCATCAATCCTTGTCAAATTCCTTGCTTATAAATACTAGCCCTTGTCCATGTCATCAATCCTTGTCAAATTCCTTGCTTATAAATACTAGCCCTTGTCCATGTCATCAATCCTTGTCAAATTCCTTGCTTATAAATACTAGCCCTTGTCCATGTCATCAATCATTGTCAAATTCCTTGCTTATAAATACTAGCCATTTACCTCTCATTCAAATCACTTGCTCATTTGGTTTTCACACACACTTGTTCTTTCTTTCTTCCCTTTCTAGTATTGCTTGTAAGTCTTCTTTTTCTTCTTCTTTTCCTTTCATTTTCGTGGCCATCATCATCATATTATGGAGATCAAAGTTCCTTTTAGCTTTGATCTTGCTTATATCTTGTTGATTCAAGTATGAATCTTTCAAGAATATGGAAGATTCAAGATTTCTAGCTTTGAATCTTCACCAACTTTGTAGATTCATCTTTCTTTTACTTTAATCTTGTTATTTTGTTATAAAGATTCAAACTTTTGTTTGTTATCTTCATATATCTTAAAGATCCAAGCTTTATGCTTCAAGATCTTCAAGAACACTAAAGGTTCAAGCTTTCTAGCTTTGTGACCTTATAAATTGTGTGAAAGGGAACCAAGCTCTCTAGCTTAGGGTTCCATCACCACTTTTGACTTGGATCATGTTCATACTTGTTTGATTGATGTGAAGTTTGTAACTTTGTTTGTAAATAGGACTTGTAATTGTGTTAAGACTAAGGATATGATGTAACGTTGATTCATCATCCATCTAAGACTCTTAAATGAGTTGTGTTACCACTTGGTCTTAACATATTGTGTATTGATGGTAGAATCTTGGTCAAAAGTGATGCTAAACCATCAACGAGTTGTACACTTGAAGCTACAAGCATCAAGGATGAGAACCGTGATGAGCATCAAGCACCAAGAACCTCACCGGAGCACTTGTCCACTGATTTTCGTATCGGATCAGACTACCTGGGCTATTGGAAAGCTGATTTTCAGTTAGTTCGGTTCGATTAGATGATTTTCCGTTTAGGCCTCATCTTAATCCGTGTTACGGTTTAGGATTTATGGCCCTCCGAGAGTCACTACACCCTATTAACGTTGTGCTGAAATTTCTGACCTACTCGCACTTAAACCGTCGCCATGGTCAAACGAAGACGAGTTAGGTTCTGAAAATTGGTCACCGGTTAGGGGACTCACATACGGAGCCATAGCCACTGACTATGCATCTTTTAGATTTACGTAGAGGTTGCAGTAGCTGACCGAAGTCAGCCTATTGTTTCGATCTCTATTCTTGTCGAACTTACTTAGCTTTTATGATGATGAATGATGATGATGATGACACTTAAACTTATTTTATGCACTATTAGAATTTATAAAAACAACCTACTGACCTAGTAACCCTTGATTTAGGTTGACGACCTTTCAGACCGACTTACTACTTGCGTACTTTCATTACCGACTTTACCGCTTTTATCACTGTGAGTTATAGCATTCCCTTTTTACTTTAACTTATTTTGGGAACTGAGAATACATGCGGATTTTATGTTTTACATACTAGGCACGAGTACTTAAACTTATATATGTGTGGGTTATACAACGGCATAAACATTCCCTTTAGCTCGGTAACGTTTAATCATTGGTTTTTGAACCATGAACGCGAATCTTAGATATGGATCCATAGGGTTTGACATCCCCACTCGGGCTAGTCGCGCTAGCATTTAACGAGTGTTTAATACTTCGTAGACATACGCACTTGCCAAGTGTACTTTCAGGGGGTATAAACGTTAAGTTAGTTATCGAGTGCCCACGGTTATACATATACTTTATCATACTGATTTGAATTACTGATTTGAAACGCTTGTTTGAAGCACTGAAATCTCGTGGCCTACATTACATTACTGAATACAAACAAACTATAGCTCACCAACATTCGTGTTGACTTTTTAAGCATGTATTTCTCAGGTGTTTAGACGTTGTTGCTTCTGCTGTTAGCCTTGCTATTCTAGTCTCGGTGTATAGACTTGCTGTTACAGACTTGCTGTGTTAGACTTCCGCAGCATTACTTAGAGATGTCTCAAGCATGAAACTTTTACTTTGCATTCCCAACTTATGTTATTTTCAAAACAATAGCTTTGTAATGACCTTAGTATCATGTACTCATGTTAATGTTTCCTATTCATCTTTTGTAAAACGTTATCTGTTCATGAATGCAAAACTGGTTTTCAAACAGCATATAGTGTTTGACCTTGTAATGATCCTGTTGTTGATGTACCGTACATGATGATTTTGTACGGGGCGTCACAGTTGGTATCAGAGCATTGGTTGTAGGGAATTAGGTTGCATTAGTGAGTCTAGGACCGACCCGAGTAGGATTCACTAATAGGACTAATCTACAACTTGCTAGTTTACTTGTTTCTGCGAAACCTGCTGCATGCTACTGTGTTATATTACTACATGTTACTACTTACTACTACTGCATGCCACTGCTTACTTTTACTACCGTATGAACTTACTGCATGCTACCGTTTCCTTTTACTGCTATGTAAACTCGCTGCATGCTTTTGCTTATTCTAGCTACTGCATGCTACTATCTGAAAGGACCCGTCCTAATCCATCCAGACGAAGTCCATATCGATTATAAACGATTCCCAACAGTTGATTTCATCGCGAGGTACTTGACCTCTATATGATACATTTTACAAACATTGCATTCGTTTTTGAAAAGACAATCTTTCATTACATTTGAAGTAGACAGACATGCATACCATTTCATAATATATCCAACTATAATTGACTTAATAATGATCTTGATAAACTCAACGACTCGAATGCAACGTCTTTTGAAATATGTCATGATTGACTCCAAATATTATCTTTAAAATGATCAAATGCACAGCGGAAGATTTCTTTCGTACCTGAGAATAAACATGCTTTCAAGTGTCAACCAAAAGGTTAGTGAGTTCATTAGTTTAACATAAATAATCATTTCATAATTTTTAATAGACCACAAGATTTCATATTTTCATTTCTCATAAACAAACGTCCCATGCATAGAGACAAAATATCATTCATATGGATTGAACACCTGGTAACCGATATTCACAATATGCATAAAAGAATATCTCCATCATTCCGGGATCCTCCTTCGGACATGATATAAATTTCGAAGTACTAAAGCATCCGGTACTTTGTATGGGGCTTGTTGGGCCCGATAGATCTATCTTTAGAGTTCGCGTCAATTAGGGTTTCTGTTCCCTAATTCTTAGATTACCAGACTATATAGGGTGATATTCGATTTGATAATCCAACCATAGAATGTAGTTTCGATCACTTGTGTCTATTTCGTAAAGCATTTATAAAAAAACAGCGCATGTATTCTCAGCCCAAAAATATATAATGCAAAAGCAATTAAAAAGGGAATAATGAAACTCACCATACTGTATTTTGTAGTAAAAATACATAGAACGACATTGAACAAGTATAGGGTTGGCCTCGAATTCACGAACCTATAACATTTGCATGTATATTAACACATATAATCTTAATCGAATAAAGTTAATTATTATATCTTAAATTATGTATTATATATATTTAATTTGTGTATATATTTACAATAATTAATATTTATATGACTTTATTAATATATATAACTTATTATTTTAAAAATACCTAATTTGTTATATATATTTATATAAATAATTATATATAGATTGTTAATATAATTACTTCATACTTATGTGTAACATTACTTATAAATATATTTCTATATACATAATATTTAATTAGTAAACTAATCGATAATAGTAATTAATAGTTGTATTTAATTATAATGATAATATTAGAAATAACAATATTGATAGTAATGATAATTATAATAATAATCGTAATACTGATACTAATGGTAAAATAATAATAATAATAATAATATAGAAAATGATAATTTTTGTAAAGATAATAATAATCATATTAATAATAATATTCGTTACAATAATATCAGTATACATAAACTAATATTAATGAAGATGATAATTTTGATAAAAAAAATGTTGATTTTAAATATAATGAGACTTAGTAAAAAAAATGTTAATAATACTAATACTCACAATATTCATAAATTTATAGTATTACTCATGATATCATTTTTACATTATTTTTGTTACAATGTACTTTTAACCAATACTTTGCTTTACGGTTCGATATCATTTATTCGTTCCTCTCGTTATCGATAATGTAAAAATCTTTTCTAAGCCCTAGAATTTATAGTTTTTAACCATAAATTAATTTGTACCTTATATTATCATAATAACCTTCATGATATCTAATTATAATACTTTTATATTTCTTCTAATAATCATAAATATATTTATTTTCCTAAGTTACTAATAATAACAATAATAATGATGATAATAATAATAATAATAATACAATAATAATTTATAATAATGATAATAATAAAACTAATAATAGTAATAATAATAGAAACTACCTTAAGGGTATAATCTCCAAAAAATAACAAATCTGTCTCTGCTAGGACTAGAACCCGTGACCTCTTGATAACCAACCCAACACCCAATCCACCTGCGCCATTTTACTTATCTGTTTTAAAACCCACCAAGAACATTTATAACCCGTATATTGTTATCAACCTACAGCCCACTACAGTCTGGGTCACGGCCTGACTTGCACCAACAGCCCAAGATATCTTCGATCCAACAATAATTATTCGATAAATAATTGACCCAAGTTGATAGAATTTCGATTTTTTTTGATAAAATCATAAATAGGAATCGACAACTACAACAAAGCAAAAGGGTTTTGGCTTTAATCTACATCAATCTCCTTTTATCATCATATCTTCTTTTACAACTCATCCCCATGTTTTCTTTCCATCATGACTCACCACTATATCCTTTATTATAAAAGCCTTCATCATCGTTATTTAAAAACAGATAACAGAAGTGTGTTTGTGGTGGTTTCGTTCCATACAAGACGACAGGAACATGATGGCTTAAATCGAATTTCAAACGTAACAATGTAGCAGAAACGACCACTACTCATCGTCCCTTTCATATTTTATTTCTAAAATAGAAAACCAGCAGGATCAGTCGAAGGTCTGCAGGTTTGCTTGTGAGGTCTTCTTCAAAGGGGAGACATCCATAAACATTGTACAGTAGCAATTCGAGCAGTTCTTAAAGGGGATTGAGGTGTTGATTCACCGAAGAAGAAAAGGAAGAGAGAGAGAGAGAGAGTGGTTGTCATTGGGTGATCACGGTGGTGGTTTGAAGAGAAACAAGAATATAGGTGTACGTATATATTTTTAGGGTTTGATCGAAACAAGAAAAGAAATAGCTAATTTATGGTTTGTTGTGGTTGTCGAATGATAGCAGGAAATAAAATATAATGGTTAGTCGAAAGTGATGTAGAGTGGAGGATAGGTGACGTTTAGGTTTGTAACTGGAGCCGTAACATATTCAACAATGAATATCAATGATACAAGCTGCCATTATCGCTCATAAACAGAAACATAGATGAAGTGGGTTTGATGATGGTTTGCGAAAAGTGGTGGAGGTTTATGGTGAACGTGGTCGTTGGTTGTCGATCAAAAATCCCCAAGGTTGAAGATGAAGCCGGGTTCTTTGTATTTATGTATGTGTAAGTGTATGTAATCTATATTCAAGTGTATATGCATATGTTAATATAGTATAAGATAGATGGTGGTTTTTATCCTTTCCCTCTTCTGTTTTTAATTTTCACAATTGCAATTCAGGATAGCCTATAATATCTAGCAATCGAATAATGGATGTTAGTACAAGTGATTTAACTAGTTTGTTTGCATTGAGAATTTAATTTCCATCGGGTACACCTTTTGCAGACAACAAGTACAATAAAAAGTGAAAACAATTGTTAACAGATTTGGCTGTATCTTGTGATTCTCTTAACACTCGTAATCGGATTAGAGTCAGTAAACAACTTCATAAAGTTTGATTGGGACATGAAACAGAATACCAGGATATCTGTATATGTAATTTGTATAATAATCTGTATTTTATGTATGTATACATATTCATATATATCTATAATTGTATATCTTGTTTATATCACTAAATCTGTATTTTATATGTATGCATCGTATATATATATTTATGTATTAGTATCCATGTATTTATATATATGTATATATATATTTATATATATGTATCTATAACTGAATGTTGTATATGTGTATGTTTAATTTATAGTTAATAATTATTAATACTAATTCTATTATCATTTATAATAATACTAATATTAATAATTAACTTTATAATTTTACTAATAGTTTTAATGATATTCACAATAATAATAATATAACAAATCAATTGTATCAAATTAATTTGATAATACTGATATTAATAATGTTTATGAGAGTAATAATATTAATATAACAATTATGTTTTAACTTGTATCATATATTAATTATATAATATTTAATAATCATATAATCATTTTTATTGAATATTTATTATTTATAACTTTTATATATTTTACGATATACATATAATACTAATTAACTATATAAATCATATATGTTTATATATGATTTAATTTAAAATATACATAATTGTTTTATATCTTATTTTTACTTATTTCATTTTAATGTTTAAGTTATATTTTATAATTTCAATTTACTATATATATACATACATTTATTTATATATATATATATATATACATATTTATTTACAATACCATTGTTCGTGAATCGTCGTGAATAGTCAAAGGTTACATGATATATAAAACAGTTCAACAGTTTTGAGATTCAATATTACAGACTTTGCTTATCGTATCGAAATCATATAAAGGTTAAGTTTAAATTTAGTCGGAAATTCCCGGGTCATCACAGTACCTACCCGTTAAAGAAATTTCGTCCCGAAATTTGAGTGAGGTGGTCATGGTTAACTATAAAAATGTTTTCATGACGTATATGAGTTGATAAATAGAGTTTTATCATCATTGAGTAATATGGATAAAATGATTCGATTAATCGAAGCGTATGAATGAAGCTATCACAAAAGATAGAAATGAAGAAATGGAGATTTTTCCATAACTTTTGACGTAGTCGCGATTGAATTCCGGAATTCATGGGATTTAAAGAAAATCTTCGAAATCTGAGAGATTGATTCTTCGGCGAATAAGGAGATTAAGATCTCTATAATTTAATTCGGTGATCTGCCTCGATTACTCTATCTGATATTTCCATTATAAATTAAACTTCTTCTGTCCCATTACTTTTACCACTCCTATACTTAATTTCCAAATTCAGAAGACTGTGAAAATGCTTAATCCATTTTTAATTCTTGATATTTTTCTAGTTATCATTTCTGTCATCCTTCTTTTCAATTTCCCATCAGAAAAATCTATTTGCTTCTACTATTACCTTGGGTGATACTATTCTCAATTCTACCATGTCTTTATATTGCTATTCGTATCAATATACACAGTTTGTAACCTCTGTGTTGTTATTTAACTCTATATTTTCTCTTATATTTTGGAGCTCTTTGCCTTTTTATTATCCTCCCGACCTCTAGTATAGCGAGTAATAGTCCAGAATTCGTAAGTATGGAATTTCGAATAAACATCGTGTTCTAAATAAGAACTAATGTATTAGCACGATTTGATTTATCAAATTACCAGAATCACTGAGAATAGAACTATTAAGAAAATACTTTCTTGATATGTTCAGAAGTTAAGCATAATGAAAGAGTTATGTAACATGGCACGTGATGACGTTAGGATCTGTGAATCATCACGTCCCATTAAAACTCAGCATGACTTACTATAATATAATCACGTTGATCAAGTGTCATTATATTATACTAACTCATGCATCAGTTCCCAACATTACTTCAATAACATTCATATTTTAAGTTCAAAAGTTTACAGAATATAGAAACTAACAGTTTCTATATGATGTAATACTGATAGCACTAAGAGATTAATGATTTCAGATAAGAATAGTTATGAAAATATCTTCAGAAATATGGAGAATATTTATAATGAAACATACGATGATATCTTGGAATTTCTAATATCGAAGGATGGTGTAGAAAATTTGTCCGCAAGAGTTTGGAGTCAGAAGCAAGATATTCACTAAAGATTTCATCAGAAACAGAATCATCAGGATTCATAATGTACAAGTTTAGTCCTTGTGATTTGTTCAGAGACTCTTTTGTAGTTTGCTCAATCAGTTTTTTTTTTTTTTAGTTTCAAACTTTTTCTGAGCTTTGCCAACATACAATTCTTTATTATCAACTTTTGGCTGTTGAGGTCGTTTACAGTTTTTGTTGCTTCATTCAAATTTTTTTTTTTTTTCAAAATTCAGAGTATTAATTCGCAGGATGGGTGCTTTTCGGAATTTCAGAATTTCAGAATGGAAGATCATAGTTCTAAGAGATAAATATTATATGGATACATATAACTGTTGATGTGGAAATGTTGCTAGCCTCACAATACAGATTTGCTGATTCCCGGTAATTGGTATGGCAATTCTAGTTACAAGATGCGGATAAGTACATGATGAGACTTCAATAGATAAATTTAGTGATTTGTCGGACAGATTTAAATCAAGGAGCGACGAGGTTACTGGTACATCTGCTGGTAATATGGTGGAATATAATAAAAGGTTCCCCGGTAACAATAAAAGAGCACACACATAAATCAAGGTTATAATAAGGTTGTTTCGAACGAAAAGTCAAAGTTGACTTGTTGAAGCTGTGACAAAATTTGCTAATTTGGAAAGGGATTGCAAAGTTATTTTGGGTAATAATAACACTAAGAAATTAGCATAGCTACGTTTTAAATGTTTGCTCAGTTTCTGAGAGTCTTTCAGGTGCATAACTATATGCATCAATCTTTTCTTCCGTAGGTAAAGTACAGTTGGTTCATCCTCTCGATTGAGGTGTTTTCAAGAATCATGAAAGGTTTGAACGCGAATTGTAATCGTCAAGATACAAATGAGGTTTAAGATGAAATCAAGTGGCAAACTTGAAGAGTTGTTTAGTTTCATATGCTATAATCAATATTTTAATTCATTTTACTTGTTCACTGTTTGTAGTCCTCAGTTGATTAGTCCACAGTTAGCTAGGAACAGTTAGTTAGGATTTTGTTAGCGTGGATTCTTAACAGACTTTCTCATAGTTAATTTGTTTGTTTCTACAAATTTTTATTTTGTCCAATGTTTTCTCCATTATGCCACTTGTTGAATTCTGATAAATCAAAATCCCAATATGAAATTGAATGAAAAGGGTTATTCTGCAGTGAACGGATACGTATATCGGTGGTTGTAAATAGGATAGTAAATGACTGTTGAATTAGATTTGAAAGAATATACAGTGTACTTATTAATGTGAAATCTAAATATTCCCCGGGTATTACCTACCCGTTAAAATATTTTCACCATTAACAGTTTGTTCGATAAAAATTTTAATTACAATCTTTATGAAAATATATATACATATATATTTTCTTCAGATATAATCATGAATTTAATGAGTTAAGGTGATATTAATCTCATTTGATTTACCATTAGAACAAGAATATATAATCTCTAAAACATTAGAGATTACATAATCGCCATGTCGAATGAAAATAAAATAGATAGAACGATACGTAGAACGATGATTATACTCGAGGTACAGAATGAGATGTCGAAGCTTTTGATGCGGATGTTGTTGTTGGTGGTACTAATGCTGTTGGTGCTAAGGTTGGTGATGTTACTGGTGTTGTTGATACTGCTGGTGCTTGCAAATTGTGTACCATGCTCTCTAAAGTTAACACTCGAGCTCAGAGTTCTTTAACTTCTTCTACTAACCCTGGTTGGTTATCAGTGTGAGGTAGAGATCGGATATCTTCTCTAGTTCCGTTAATGGTAGTCTCAAGACGAAAAATTCTGGCAAAAAGGGTATAAACGGTGTTGCGAACAGGTTCGCCGGTGAGCGGGTCGAGTACCCCAAGGTTAGGTGGTAGATTCGGTTCATGATATGGAGTACCTTCTTCCCTTCTCCATAGGGTGAGTATGTCACGAACCCACCCCCATTTTCTCCAGTAATCACGGTAGTTGATTGGTTGTTGTGCTCCCGTCACGCTGTCTTCGGAGTCAGAGGAACTTGGTCGATTCGTAGAGGCCATCTTACGCGATCACAGAAAAGATTTTTTTTTTTTTTGGTATGTAGAGTTTAGTGACAACAATTGGTAATTGGATGTATTCTCCATGCATAATATGCATAGATATATATAGTACCAGGATCCCTTAAATTACGGAGAAATTTACGAGAGATAACAGGAAAGGTCTACAGTAACATATACGCTAAGATATGAATTGCCAGATACGCTAAGATATGAATTTTGTCTTTACACTATTCATGCAGTCAATGCAGTAAAACGTGTCTAGACTAAGAATAATGAGCAGGTAATTTTCTAAGGATGATAACAGATGATTTCTGACAAAAACGATAAGCAAAACTTTTGACATGCAGACACGGTCGGAGTCCAGACTCACTAATGCATCCTAACGACTTATCAGTTAGACACACTAATGCAGACCTGGTTCACTAAGAAACCTGGTTCTGATACCAACTGAAAGGACCCGTCCTAATCCACCCGGACGAAGTCCATATCGATTATAAACGATTCCCAACAGTTGATTTCATCGCGAGGTACTTGACCTCTATATGATACATTTTACAAACATTGCATTCGTTTTTGAAAAGACAATCTTTCATTACATTTGAAGTAGACAGACATGCATACCATTTCATAATATATCCAACTATAATTGACTTAATAATGATCTTGATAAACTCAACGACTCGAATGCAATGTCTTTTGAAATATGTCATGATTGACTACAAATATTATCTTTAAAATGATCAAATGCACAGCGGAAGATTTCTTTCGTACCTGAGAATAAACATGCTTTCAAGTGTCAACCAAAAGGTTGGTGAGTTCATTAGTTTAACATAAATAATCATTTCATAATTTTTAATAGACCACAAGATTTCATATTTTCATTTCTCATAAACAAACGTCCCATGCATAGAGACAAAATATCATTCATATGGATTGAACACCTGGTAACCGACATTCACAATATGCATAAAAGAATATCTCCATCATTCCGGGATCCTCCTTCGGACATGATATAAATTTCGAAGTACTAAAGCATCCGGTACTTTGGATGGGGCTTGTTGGGCCCGATAGATCTATCTTTAGAGTTCGCGTCAATTAGGGTTTCTGTTCCCTAATTCTTAGATTACTAGACTATATAGGGTGATATTCGATTTGATAATCCAACCATAGAATGTAGTTTCGATCACTTGTGTCTATTTCGTAAAGCATTTATAAAAAAACAGCGCATGTATTCTCAGCCCAAAAATATATAATGCAAAAGCAATTAAAAAGAGAATAATGAAACTCACCATACTGTATTTTGTAGTAAAAATACATAGAACGACATTGAACAAGTATAGGGTTGGCCTCGGATTCACGAACCTATAACATTTGCATGTATATTAACACATATAATCTTAATCGAATAAAGTTAATTATTATATCTTAAATTATGTATTATATATATTTAATTTGTGTATATATTTACAATAATTAATATTTATACGACTTTATTAATATATATAACTTATTATTTTAAAAATACCTAATTTGTTATATATATTTATATAAATAATTATATATAGATTGTTAATATAATTATTTCATACTTATGTGTAACATTACTTATAAATATATTTCTATATACATAATATTTAATTAGTAAACTAATCGATAATAGTAATTAATAGTTGTATTTAATTATAATGATAATATTAGAAATGACAATATTGATAGTAATGATAATTATAATAATAATCGTAATACTGATACTAATGGTAAAATAATAATAATAATAATAATATAGAAAATGATAATTTTTGTAAAGATAATAATAATCATATTAATAATAATATTCGTTACAATAATATCAGTATACATAAACTAATATTAATGAAGATGATAATTTTGATAAAAAAAAATGTTGATTTTAAATATAATGAGACTTAGTAAAAAAATGTTAATAATACTAATACTCACAATATTCATAAATTTATAGTATTACTCATGATATCATTTTTACATTATTTTCGTTACAATGTACTTTTAACCAATACTTTGCTTTACAGTTCGATATCATTTATTCGTTCCTCTCGTTATCGATAATGTAAAAATCTTTTCTAAGCCCTAGAATTTATAGTTTTTAACCATAAATTAATTTGTACCTTATATTATCATAATAAGCTTCATGATATCTAATTATAATACTTTTATATTTCTTCTAATAATCATAAATATATTTATTTTCCTAAGTTACTAATAATAACAATAATAATGATGATAATAATAATAATAATAATAATAATACAATAATAATTTATAATAATGATAATAATAAAACTAATAATAGTAATAATAATAGAAACTACCTTAAGGGTATAATCTCCAAAAAATAACAAATCTGTCTCTGCTAGGACTAGAACCCGTGACCTCTTGATAACCAACCCAACACCCAATCCACCTGCGCCATTTTACTTATCTATTTTAAAACCCACCAGGAACATTTATAACCCGTATATTGTTATCAACCTACAGCCCACTACAGTCTGGGTCACGGCCTGACTTGCACCAACAGCCCAAGATATCTTCGATCCAACAATAATTATTCGATAAATAATTGACCCAAGTTGATAGAATTTCGATTTTTTTTGATAAAATCATAAATAGGAATCGACAACTACAACAAAGCAAAAGGGTTTTGGCTTTAATCTACATCAATCTCCTTTTATCATCATATCTTCTTTTACAGCTCATCCCCATGTTTTCTTTCCATCATGACTCACCACTATATCCTTTATTATAAAAGTCTTCATCATCGTTATTTAAAAACAGATAACAGAAGTGTGTTTGCGGTGGTTTCGTTCCATACAAGACGACAGGAACATGATGGCTTAAATCGAATTTCAAACGTAACAATGTAGCAGAAACGACCACTACTCATCATCCCTTTCATATTTTATTTCTAAAATAGAAAACCAGCAGGATCAGTCGAAGGTCTGCAGGTTTGCTTGTGAGGTCTTCTTCAAAGGGGAGACATCCATAAACATCGTACAGTAGCAATTCGAGCAGTTCTTAAAGGGGATTGAGGTGTTGATTCACCGAAGAAGAAAAGGAAGAGAGAGAGAGAGAGAGAGAGTGGTTGTCGTTGGGTGATCACGGTGGTGGTTTGAAGAGAAACAAGAATATAGGTGTACGTATATATTTTTAGGGTTTGATCGAAACAAGAAAAGAAATAGCTAATTTATGGTTTGTTGTGGTTGTCGAATGATAGCAGGAAATAAAATATAATGGTTAGTCGAAAGTGATGTAGAGTGGAGGATAGGTGACGTTTAGGTTTGTAACTGGAGCTGTAACATATTCAACAATGAATATCAATGATAAAAGCTGCCATTATCGCTCATAAACAGAAACATAGATGAAGTGGGTTTGATGATGGTTTGCGAAAAGTGGTGGAGGTTTATGGTGAAGGTGGTCGTTGGTTGTCGATCAAAAATCCCCAAGGTTGAAGATGAAGCCGGGTTCTTTGTATTTATGTATGTGTAAGTGTATGTAATCTATATTCAAGTGTATATGCATATGTTAATATAGTATAAGATAGATGGTGGTTTTTATCCTTTCCCTCTTCTGTTTTTAATTTTCACAATTGCAATTCAGGATAGCCTATAATATCTAGCAATCAAATAATGGATGTTAGTACAAGTGATTTAACTGGTTTGTTTGCATTGAGAATTTAATTTCCATCGGGTACACCTTTTGCAGACAACAGGTACAATAAAAAGTGAAAACAATTGTTAACAGATTTGGCTGTATCTTGTGATTCTCTTAACACTCGTAATCGGATTAGAGTCAGTAAACAACTTCATAAAGTTTGATTGGGACATGAAATAGAATACCAGGATATATGTATATGTAATTTGTATAATAATCTGTATTTTATGTATGTATACATATTCATATATATCTATAATTGTATATCTTGTTTATATCACTAAATCTGTATTTTATATGTATGCATCGTATATATATATTTATGTATTAGTATCCATGTATTTATATATATGTATATATATATTTATATATATGTATCTATAACTGAATGTTGTATATGTGTATGTTTAATTTATAGTTAATAATTATTAATACTAATTCTATTATCATTTATAATAATACTAATATTAATAATTAACTTTATAATTTTACTAATAGTTTTAATGATATTCACAATAATAATAATATAACAAATCAATTGTATCAAATTAATTTGATAATACTGATATTAATAATGTTTATGAGAGTAATAATATTAACATAACAATTATGTTTTAACTTGTATCATATATTAATTATATAATATTTAATAATCATATAATCATTTTCATTGAATATTTATTATTTATAACTTTTATATATTTTACGATATACATATAATACTAATTAACTATATAAATCATATATGTTTATATATGATTTAATTTAAAATATACATAATTGTTTTATATCTTATTTTTACTTATTTCATTTTAATGTTTAAGTTATATTTTATAATTTCAATTTACTATATATATACATACATTTATATATATATATATATATATATATATATATATATATATATATATATATATATATATATATATATATATATACATATTTATTTACAATACCATTGTTCGTGAATCGTCGGGAATAGTCAAAGGTCACATGATATATAAAACAGTTCAACAGTTTTGAGATTCAATATTACAGACTTTGCTTATCGTATCGAAATCATATAAAGGTTAAGTTTAAATTTAGTCGGAAATTCCCGGGTCATCACACTATCTGTTTTCGATTGCATGTTACTTCTGTTTAGTACTGTTAATATTGCCATGCTATATACTGCTGTAAACGAGCTAGGTTGATGTAGTGCCTGATTACGTGCTTGCTTCATGCCTGCTATTCGCTGCACCGACTTGGAAAAACTTACCTTTCCTAGTTCAGATGTTCTTCTGAACCCATTTCCCACACGTCTAACCCTAAGGATTAGTATTTTTATCCACCTGTTACTTCTGTTCCACCGTTCCAGAGATCGAAATGATTCTTCACGCAATCTAGGAGGAGTACCCCTCGGATTACACGCCCACTAAAGTCGATCCTCGGAGGAGGAGATATTGGAGGATTTGTTGGAGTAACCGCACCTCGAGCTCACTCTAAATAGCCACGTACGACGTGTGAACATTCGAAGGTTGTTCAGTTCCTGCAAGATGGCTCGTATCTCGTACGCTTTCATGACCGTCACTTATATCTTTCGTTCTTCACCACTGCTCGACGATCTGACGACATTTCTGGATTTAGTAGCCTAACACTCTTAGGCATTGTGGAAGTCAGGAGGACATCTCCTTTCATAAGGTCAGAGTGCCTTCTACTGATGCTCAACCATACCCAAAGACTTGGGAGTCACCTCAAGACATATCGTACTACTACTTGCTACACATACAACTCGACGCGAGACCCAGATTGAATTTCTAGAAAGGAACCTAACGATGTTACCTGAACCTGAACATTTTGAAGAAATTTCAGGACATTTAGGCATTGGTGCATGACCTACGGAACTTACGCACCCACACCGAGAAACCGTGAGATAAATTATGTAGATTTTGTTTTGAGATAGCATAGATAAAGCACCGTTGGATGAAATTGAGTAGAACTGAAAGTGATCACGTTACATTGACCATATGGAGTGATGTTGGAATGAACTTACGATTTAGTACAATATAATGACGCCAGGCGAGCGTAATTATATTGAAGTGAATTATGCAGAAGTCCCAATGTTACTACATAAGGAATATGAAGCGATTCAAAGGAAATTTTGGTAGGAACCACTTGAGTATACGCATTATGGTCTGATAAAGGCAGGAATAACCACTTAGTCTAGATACTGTACGAGAAGGGCCTGGACTGCAGAATTGATAACCCGAAAATTTGTTATAGATATAGACACCCTGGATACTTAAGGAAAAAGTTCTCAAATAGGAAAAAAAAAAACTTTGGACTCACATACGATAGAGCAATTGTTATCTCAGCTATGGAGACTCGCATGGATCCTGATTTTAGTTAGGGTACGTTTCTTCACAACGATTTATCATCTCGGAATTGTTTAATACTAGAGTGATAGAAACCTTATATCTAAGAATCCTAGTGTGATGACTAATAAGCCATTAACAATCATGAGAGTTAAGTATTCTATAGGACAAGCTAATGGTAAGTTGGCAGAGATAGAGGAGTAATTTAAGATAGTACCTTAAAAATTAACAGGTGGGTCATTTGGAAATGACCTCATGCCAACAAAACTTGGAAGTTTTATAGTAGTAGTTGGAAAGGATTAGTTACCTGCGCACAAGCAGATGTTATTTGAGAAGGTTGATAAAAATTTTCACGGCAGTATAATAAGATTTGGTTGGAATGGACCTTAAAATTAACCTAATACTCACCGAGTTAGAAAGCTTTGAGGAAATAGTTGGAACGGACTGACTTTCAAGGACAAAAGCGAAAGTTATTTATAGTAAGAAGATTATTCTTATACCTCACGAGAATGGTGAGCCAAAAGCCATCCGGATTACTTCAACAACCCGAGATCCCACAATGGAAATGGGAAGGGATGACGATGGATTTCATTCTGAAACTACCGAAAACAGTCGGCAATTATGACACTATCGGGGTTATCGTTGATCGCCTCACCAAATCTGCTCACTTTCTAGCCATGAAAGAAACTGATACAATGGACAATGATACATAAAGGAAATTATATCCCGTCACTTCAGCAATTCAAATTCTATACTACCCAAGAATCGTATTTGATACTCATTCTTATGCAACACTGAATCCTAACTTATTCCGAGAGAATTCTTAATCAATGATAATCACACCATCACCCTTCTTACTTCGATATTAGTCATACCAGTTCGGAATTTCCAAAATCAATGGGTAGTTAATCCCCGTCCTCATACTCTCCCTTTCGTTTCTCACTTATAAGCAACAACTTTATACTTAAGCATTTTTGGTCGAAGGACTTATGCCCTACTAATAGTCATCAACCACATTAAAATTCAACAATTTTCATTACCTCGTAACATTTTTGCTCAAATATCACCCGAGATTTTCAAAAGTCTTTTACTCGATTCTCATCAATCTTTTTTCAACTTGAAACCTCCGAAATATGAAAATTTTGTTTGCCAAAATTTTACTTACACTATTTTACTGTGCGATCCTCTCAAAACTTAATAAAAATAAATTTATTTTATTTGCCATTCGTGCAAATTTTTGAAATCGTATACGTTATATAAAATAAAGTAAATAATTACTTCTTTTTGACAAATACATATGAAATTTTACTTTCACTTTTACAAATCAAATCTTTTATTCAAAGGATATTTTACCTTGAATGGTACGTGTTGTACATAACCCTAGTTTGCTAAGAACTTAATTTCTTTTCTTACATCGTCACCTTAAATGAATTCTATAAAATTTTCGTTGCTTGTCAATATAAAATTTTTTGTTGCTTATTCGTATCCAAGTCATCATGAAGACAGACAACTGTCGAAACTAAGAGATTCATGTGTGTGTATGTGATGAAGGCACTTACTACCACGTCATGCAGAGCCTTCGGGCATCCACAAACACTTAAACCATTCAAAATTACTGCGTTACCCCAGGGATCTTATTCTTCACATCTGTCGGAGCGATGCTCTATCTTACATAACTCAAAGTCCTGACCTATTCCAAGGAAATTCTCATCTAGCGATATTAACATCATTAGTATTCCGACTTTAATATTAGCCATAACCTGTGTGGCATTCTGCAAAGTCAAGAAGCGATTAACTTCTCATCATCATGCTCTATCCTTCATACCTCACTTTTTAGCAACGGCTTCGGACGTAAACATTTTTGGGCCAAAGACTTAAGTTCGGATAATCATCAAAACTACATTTAATTCATTAGTTTTCATTACCTAGTAACATGTCAATCGATGATTCAAAGATTTTTCACTCGACCTTTTTAAACTCGTAACCTCTGAAATACGAAAAACTATGTTTATCAAAATTTTTACACGTTGATTTACGCGTTGCTTATTTGTGCGGTCCTCACGAGATTTATGGACAAATGAAAGTACTAAAAACTTTTCTATCACTTACGCGATTTATAAAATCATATATGTATAAATTTACCCTTACTTATTTTGGGTTAGTACATATTAAGTTATACTTTCAAGATGATTAAAAATCGCTCCTTTATTGAGTTGTTTTAAGTCAAATAATTTTGTGCAAATGGTACTCGTTATACATACTTCTAAATTTACCAAGAACTTCGTTCCATTTATGTTGTCGCATCAAACGTTTAAAGGTTTTTCAAAACTTCCTCGGTTGATTTTATTAAAGGTTTCCGTATTAGACTACACCATGTAGGGATCACACTTCTTCTCTCCCTCCGTTAGGGATGAAGCTTACTGATAATGCTAAAAACGAACATATATTTCATAGCATTATTCCTCAAGAAAGACAAGCTTTTAGTTGCAATTGTTCTATTTACAAGTGATATTCGTTTAAATAATAAAAGGTGAAGACAAAAGACAGATTCGACGAATTGAAGACGCAAACGACCAAAAAGCTCAAAAGTACAAAATACAATCAAAGAGGTTCCAATTATTGATAAGAAACGTCTCGAAATTACAAGAGTACAAGATTCAAAATGCAAAGTACAAGATATTAAATTGTACGCAAGGACGTTCAAAAATCCGAAACCGGGACCAGAGTCAACTCTCAACGCTCGACGCAACGGACTAAAAATTACAAGTCAACTATGCACATAAATATAATATAATATTTAAATAATTCTTATAATTATTTAATATATTATATTATTTATAAAACCGTCGGCAGAAGAAAACAACCAAAAATGAGCCTCCCCAGCTGGCCATGCGATCGCATGGCCTGGAAGGCATAAATCCATGCGATCGCATGAGCCCCAGTTCCAGCCCACATGCCTATAAAAATCGAGCTTTGGTGCACCAAAAATATCATCTATCTTTCTCTTTTATCATTCATACGTAAAATATATATATATATTTATAATTTATATTTTAATTTTAATTATAATTCTAGTAATAAGGGTATGTTAGCGAATGTTGTAAGGGTGTAAGTCGAAATTCTGTCCGTGTAACGCTACGCTATTTTTAATCATTGTAAGTTATGTTCAACCTTTTTACATTAATGTCTCGTAGCTAAGTTATTATTATGCTTATTTAATCCGAAGTAATCATGATGTTGGGCTAATTACTAAAATTGGGTAATTGGGCGTTGTACCATAATTGGGGTTTGGACAAAAGAACGACACTTGTAGAAATTAGACTATGGGCTATTAATGGGCTTTATATTTGTTTAACTAAATGATAGTTTGTTAATGTTAATATAAAGATTTACAATTGGGCGTCCCTATAATTTACCATATACACTCAATCGGACACGATGGGCGGGGTATTTATATGTACGAATAATCGTTCATTTAACCGGACACGGGAATGGATTAATAGCCACTAGAATAATTAAAACAGGGGTGAAATTATGTACAAGGACACTTGGTATAATTGATAACAAAATATTAAAATCTTGGGTTACACTCAGTCGACATCCTGGTGTAATTATTAAACAAAGTATTAAAATCTTGTTACAGTTTAAGTCTCCAATTAGTTGGAATATTTAACTTCGGGTATAAGGATAATTTGATGAGGACACTCGCACTTTATATTTATGACTGATGGACTGTTATGGACAAAAACCAGACGGACATATTAAATAATCCAGGACAAAGGACAATTAACCCATGGGCATAAAACTAAAATCAACACGTCAAACATCATGATTACGGAAGTTTAAATAAGCATAATTCTTTTATTTCATATTTAATTTCCTTTATTTTATATTTAATTGCACTTCTAATTATCGCATTTTTATTGTTATTGTATTTAATTGCACTTTTAATTATCGTACTTTTTAATTATCGCAAGTTTATTTTATCGCACTTTTATTATTCGCAATTTCATTATCGTTATTTACTTTATGCTTTAATTTAAGTCTTGTATTTATTTTTAATATTTTACATTTGGTTTTAACTGCGACTAAAGTTTTAAAATCGACAAACCGGTCATTAAACGGTAAAAACCCCCCATTTATAATAATAATATTACTTATATATATATATTTGTATTTTTATAAAAGTAAACTAATATAGCGTTAAACTTTGTTTAAAAAGATTCCCTGTGGAACGAACCGGACTTACTAAAAACTACACTACTGTACGATTAGGTACACTGCCTATAAGTGTTGTAGCAAGGTTTAAGTATATCCATTCTATAAATAAATAAATATCTTGTGTAAAATTGTATCGTATTTAATAGTATTTTCTGTAAAAATATAAGCTATTTTATATACTACTCTGCTAAAACATCAAGTATTTTTGGCGCCGCTGCCGGGGAACATCATTCTAGCTTAAAAGCCGGAAGCGCAACGCTAATATAAAAAAAAAAAAATTTCGGCCTGTACTGTAGCAGCCCACTCTGTGGCCCGAAACCCTTGCCCATGCGATCGCATGGCTGGGCAACTGAGGACTCATGCGATCGCATGAGCCCATCTGACACGCCAGATTAGTCTGCAGCCAGCAATCATTACGGAGTATAATTATTAATTATAATTAATTATAACCCTAATTAGGGTTTAGGTTATTTTATTATTTAGATTAGTTTTAATTAATTTGTATTTAAAATTTTAATTAGTTTTTATAAATTACAAAATTAATAGTTTAATAAAATAAATAATATAAAAATAATATTTTTATAAAAATTGTACTTTTTACAACTTTTTATATATTTTTATATTTTGTCCCTTTTTAATCGTTTTAGCGTAATATTTGTATTTTTCGCTCATATTTAGTTTTAATTCATAGTTTTTGCCATAATTATTTTTACTTCTAGATTTTTAGGCTTTGCCGTAGAATTGCTTAAGTGCTTTTTCTTTAGACTAAGATTTAAGTGCTTTAGAATTTTGCGACGCCTTTTTAAGTTTTAGTTTCTTTTTAAGTTATTTCCATTTGGGATTTAGTTTTTCCTGTAAGCTTTAATATTTTTAGACACCTTTTACTATGTATCAATTATCATTCCAATTAGTAATTTCAATTTGCGATTATAATTTTAAGTTAGTTGTAGTAATAAGGTTAGGTTAGTCAAAGTACTTTTAAGTTTTATAAGTTTCTTTAATTTTTCCGTCACCTTTTATTTTTCAACCATTTTTCTTTTCCGATCTTTTTCGACGAATTTTTTTTTCTTTCTTATTTCTCGCTATTCTAGTTTTTAGGACATAGATTTTTATTCTACTTCTTATCTAATTTTCTTAAAATTACGAAAATTTATTTTAAGTGGTTAAATTGATAGACATCAAAATTTTCTGGTTCGTAGTAATAGTTGAATTTGTACGTGGACCGGGTTATTGGAGCCAAACAGTCCTCAATTATATTGAGACCAAACGAATCCTGCCCCTCTGCTGCATCTTTTGGCTATTCAAAACGTGGGCAAAATCAGAAAAGTCTATTGATTGGATAACTTATTATAATTTTTCTTTCCTTTTTAAAAACTAATAGGATATTCAGTGAATGCATCGAGCAAGACGTTCACCACCTTTTGTACGTTCACCACCTGTAACTAGATCAAGACATTTAGCAAATATAACCGCCGTTGATTTCTCTTTAGAATCGTCATCCAGTCGACCAAGTACTTCAGTTCAAATTTCCGATAATCCATTTTTTGAACCCGACCTCACAATTGAAAATCCGGAGAATATTCAGGAACGGTTCGTAGATCCTGAACCACTAAACTTTCCTCCGGAACCACCAATCATTCAAACAGAGATTGTTGAGGAACGAACCATTAAATCAGAATCCTCTAGTGATTCCGATTCAACAAATTCAATTATGGAGAATCTGGAACCTTTAAGTATGGAAGACCGAATGAGAGCTAAACGCACTGGCCAAGGTCACGCAATTACTCATCCAGACATTAATGTGCCAGATTATAAAATCAAAGGACAAATTCTACACATGGTGACTAATCAATGCCAATTTAGTGGTGCGCCGAAGGAAGATCCAAATGAACATCTACGTACCTTTAATAGGATCTGCACACTATTTAAAATCCGAGAAGTGGAGGATGAACAGATATATCTCATGTTTTTTCCTTGGACTTTAATGGGAGAAGCCAAAGATTGGTTGGAATCGTTACCTGAAGGGGCGATTGATACATGGGATGTTTTAGTTGACAAATTTCTTAAACAATTCTTTCCTGCATCTAAAGCCGTAAGACTTCAAGCAGAAATTGTTACGTTTACACAGAAGCCAAATGAAACTCTATATGAGGCATGGACAAGATATGGAAAGTTGTTAAGAGGATGTCCGCAACATGGTTTAGACACCTGTCAAATAGTACAAATATTCTACCAAGGATGCGACATCACTACAAGAAAAGACATAGATATAGCAGCTGGTGGTTCTATTATGAAGAAAACCGAAACTGATGCTTATAAAATTATTGATAACACTGCTTCCCACTCACATGAGTGGCACCAAGAAAAAGATATCGTTAGATCATCTAAACAAGCTAGAGCCGATTCTAGCCATGACTTAGATTCCATTTCCGCAAAGATAGATGCTGTGGAGAGACGAATGGAAAAGATGACTAAAGATATTCACTCAATACGAATTAGTTGTGAGCAGTGTGGAGGACCACATTTGACAAAAGATTGTCTCAGTATTGAATTAACAATGGAACAAAGAGAGAATATTTCATACATAAACCAAAGGCCTGGAAATAATTATCAGAATAATTATCAACCGCCAAGACCGATTTACAATCAAAACCAGAATTATAACCGAAATATTCCATACAACAACCAACAAGGTCCTAGCAATCAACAAGTATCCAATAATAATTACAATCAGCAAAGACCGAATTTTCAAAACAAACCAACACAACAAACCGATGATAAAAAGCCGAATTTAGAAGATATGATGACGAAGCTAGTTGAAACTCAAACGCAGTTTTTCACCTCTCAGAAACAAACCAATGAACAAAATGCTCAAGCATTTAAAAATCAACAAGCTTCTATTCAAAATCTGGAACAAGAAGTAAGTAACCTAGCAAGGTTAATAGGTGAAAGAAAACCGGGAAGTCTACCTAGTGATACAAATGCTAACCCCCGGAATGAAACAGCTAAAGCCATTACCACAAGAAGTGGTACAACACTTAAACCACCGGAAATACCTGTAACTTCTGATGAAACTATTCCTACTCCACAAGAACCACAACCTGATCAAGATAAGGAAAAAGAACCGGTAGTTGAAAAGGTTAATGAAGATAACACAGTTAAGGATAAACCTTATGTTAAACCATACCAACCACCACTTCCTTACCCAAGTAAAATGAAGAAAGAGAAACTTGAAGCCGAGCAATCTAAATTTTTGGATATGTTTAAACAGATAAATGTAAATCTTCCTTTCATTGATGTGATTTCAGGAATGCCTAGATATGCTAACTTCTTGAAAGATCTAATCTCAAATAGAAAGAAAATGGAAGAACTCTCGGCTGTTACTATGAATGCTAATTGTTCAGCAGTGCTGTTGAATAAGATACCAGAAAAATTATCTGATCCAGGAAGTTTCACAATTCCATGTTTTCTGGGTAGTCTTAGTTCAATAGAAGCATTGGCAGACTTAGGTGCTAGTATAAATTTAATGCCGTATTCACTATACACTAAACTAGACCTTGGAGAATTGAAACCAACCAGAATAAGCATACAACTAGCCGATAGATCAATAAAATATCGTAGAGGGATAATGGAGAACATGCTAGTTAAAGTTGGTACTTTAGTATTTCCAGTAGATTTTGTTGTTTTGGACATGGAAGAAGATTCTCAAGTTCCTCTCATATTAGGAAGACCATTCTTAAACACGGCTAAAGCAATTATAGACGTGTTCGGTAAGAAACTGACCCTAAGTATAGAGGATGAGAGTGTTACCTTTTCAGTTGATAGAGCAATGCAACAACCACAATCTGCAGATGATACATGTTATTATATTCAAACTATATATGTACATGCAGAATTATTAGAAGAATTTCCAGAATTACAAGGAACAGGAGAATGTTCTTTAGGAGAAGGTAATGAACCAATTGATGAAGCTGAAATGTTAGCTACACTTATAGCTAATGGATATGAACCAACAACAGAAGAAATTCAAATGCTAAAAGAAGAAGACAGATATCGATACAAATCATCGATAGAAGAACCTCCGAAATTAGAGTTAAAGCCACTTCCAAACCATTTGGAATACGCTTATTTACATGGTGAATCTGAATTACCTGTAATAATATCGTCTTCTCTTACTGAAAATGAGAAATCACAACTCATTTCTGTGTTGAAAGCTCATAAACCAGCCATTGCATGGAAGATTCATGATATTAAAGGAATAAGTCCTTCGTATTGCACACATAAAATCCTTATGGAAGAAGGTCATAAAACGTATGTGCAACGCCAACGAAGACTAAATCCTAATATGCAAGATGTAGTTAAGAAAGAGATTATTAAACTGCTAGATGCAGGTCTAATTTATCCAATCTCTGATAGTCCATGGGTAAGCCCAGTTCAATGCGTGCCTAAGAAGGGTGGCATGACTGTCATTACAAATGAGAAAAATGAGCTTATTCCTACTAGAACCATAACAGGATGGCGTGTGTGTATTGATTATAGAAAATTAAATGACGCCACCAGAAAAGATCACTTTCCCTTACCTTTCATAGATCAAATGTTGGAAAGATTAGCCGGAAATAGTTACTATTGTTTTCTAGATGGATTTTCCGGATATTTTCAAATTCCAATAGCACCCGAAGATCAAGAGAAAACCACATTCACGTGCCCTTATGGTACTTTTGCTTACAAACGCATGCCATTTGGACTTTGCAACGCCCCTGCAACCTTTCAAAGGTGTATGATGGCGATTTTTCACGACATGATAGAAGAATGCATGGAAGTTTTCATGGATGACTTTTCAGTCTTCGGTGATACATTTGAATCATGTCTAGTTAATCTGGAACGAATGCTAATTAGATGCGAACAATCAAATCTAGTACTTAATTGGGAGAAATGCCATTTTATGGTTAAAGAAGGCATCGTTCTTGGTCATAAAATTTCAAAAGAAGGAATTGAAGTGGATAGAGCTAAAGTAGATGTAATTGCTAAACTTCCACATCCCACCAATGTTAGAGGAGTTAGGAGTTTTCTAGGGCATGCCGGTTTTTACCGACGTTTCATAAAAGATTTTTCTAAAATTGCCACTCCTATGAATAAACTCCTAGAAAAGGATGCGCCAATCATCTTTTCAGATGAGTGTATCAAATCTTTTAATATTCTTAAAGAGAAACTCACTAATGCGCCGATCATGAGAACACCAAATTGGAATCTACCATTTGAACTAATGTGCGATGCAAGTGATTTTGCAATGGGAGCCGTTTTAGGACAAAGGATTGAAAAACGATTTCAACCTATATATTATGCTAGTAAGACGTTACAAGGAGAACAAACAAACTATACAACTACTGAAAAAGAACTCCTTGCTATTGTCTTTGCTTTTGACAAATTTCGATCATATCTCGTTCTAGCAAAAACGGTGGTCTATACCGACCATTCTGCTCTTAGATACCTATTTTCAAAACAAGATGCTAAACCAAGATTAATCCGTTGGATCTTACTCTTACAAGAGTTTGATATTGAAATCCGAGATAAAAGAGGAGCATAAAATCTCGCCGCTGATCATCTTTCTCGTCTTGAAAATCCCGAATTAGAAGTTCTAAATGAATCAGCCATACAAGACAACTTTCCTGATGAATATCTATTGAAGATAGATTATAAAGAAATCTCATGGTTTGCAGACTATGCAAATTACTTAGTTTGTGGATTCCTTGAAAAAGGATTATCGTACCAAAAACGAAAGAAATTCTTCAGTGATATAAAACACTATTTCTGGGAAGATCCACATTTGTTTAAAAGTTGTCCCGATGGAATAATACGCCGATGTGTATTTGGAGATGAAGCTAGTAAAATTTTAAACCATTGTCACACAGGACCAACAGGAGGTCATTATGGGCCTTAACTAACAGCAAGAAAAGTTTATGATGCTGGATTCTATTGGCCTACAATTTACAAAGATGCACACCTTCTTTGCAAATCCTGTGATGCTTGTCAAAGGGCCGGAAAAATAAGTCAACGTGATGAAATGCCACAAAATGTCATCCAAGTATGTGAAGTATTTGACATTTGGGGTATTGACTTTATGGGTCCATTTCCAAAATCTCATAATAATCTATATATACTCGTAGCCATTGATTATGTATCTAAATGGGCGGAAGCACAAGCTCTCCCAACTAATGATGCACGAGTTGTAATCAACTTTTTAAAACGTCTTTTTGCAAGGTTTGGAACACCGAAAGCTTTAATAAGTGATCAGGGTACTCATTTCTGTAATAATCAACTTGAGAAAGTTCTTAAAAGATATGGAGTAACTCATAAAATCTCCACCGCATATCATCCACAAACAAGTGGACAAGTTGAAAATACCAACCGAGCTTTAAAACGTATTCTAGAGAAAACCGTAGGATCAAATCCAAAGGAATTGTCCATTAAATTGGAGGATGCACTCTGGACTTTTAGAACAGCCTACAAAACTCCGATTGGAACCACACCTTTTAGACTTGTTTATGGAAAAGCATGTCATCTTCCAGTAGAAATTGAACACAAAGCATTTTGGGCTTTGAAGACATGTAATCTTGATTTACATGAAGCCGGACGTCTACAATTAAGTCAACTAAACGAATTAGAAGAATTAAGACATGAAGCATACGAAAATTCGTTAATCTATAAGGAAAGAACGAAGAAATGGCATGATAAAAGAATCAGAAGTTTAAAAGAATTTAAAGACGGAGACAGAGTTCTTCTTTTCAATTCACGATTCAAGCTATTTCCTGGAAAATTAAAATCAAGATGGTCTGGACCATTCATAGTCAAAAGAGTTTTCCCATACGGAACGATAGAATTAATAAATTCAAATGGGATTGAATTTAAAGTTAATGGTCACAGAGTTAAACATTACATACATGGTCCGATGGAAGTCGACAACGAAGTTAATCACAATTTCGACACCACAGCTAACTAAGTGTGGGGAGAATCAAGTCTTTAAAGGATAATATGTATTTCTGTTAGAGTTAGATTGTCTGTTTTCGTGTAGTTCTCGAAAATGAAACCCGAATGGTCTTTCCCTAGCAGACCCTAAAGAACTAGTCTTCTCCCCCATTCTGAATTTTTATTTTTTTTAGGTTTTTACGAAATGAAGACTGCCTGTGAACTAAACCATGGTCTAATGCTACACGCTTTGATCACTAAACGTAATAATGACATACTACCGAGTGAATTAGTATCAGTAATCAGAGAAAGAATGGACGGAGTTAGAAAAGAATCCAGATGCGAAGATAATAAATTACAATTTGGTAAAGGAAAATCAAAATTCGCAGCAAAAAGAAGAGCACGACACCTAGAAAGATGTCACAAATGCGGAAAATGGTCACATGGAGGTAAATGTTCAAATAATCAAACCTATTCAAATACCGAATTTGTTACTTTATGCAGAGACGGACCGTTCATATGTTTAGAAGAAAAGACACTGAATGCTCGAGGTTACGCCTATGTAGCTATGGAAAACCAATTAAACCGACTATCTTATGAATGGGATAGATCATATAACTAAGAAATCTATCTCACAGGTAAGTCTGTACAGTTTTTATTTTATTTTTTTTTTATTTTTAACCTTTTGATAATAAACGCTAATTTGTTCGCTATAAAGTATTAAATTGGTATTGAATAAAATTAGGTTTGGCGACCGAAATTATTGATATCATTCAAAAATTTATTACATCACTGCGAAATTTAACGTTTATTCTTAAGGTATAAATATCTTTAATCAATCAACACAAAATATTTCAAAAATTCGTCATGAGTTAAATTAGGTCTTGGAACCGAAATTACTTTACCGAAAAGAGGGGCGCATATTTTTAATAATATTTGATTGATTAAAGTGGGATAAAAAGCCAAAAAGATTTTTAATTTTATTTTTACCATGTTTTTAAAATTAATATTTAAATCTTAAATTAATATTGTAAACTTTGTAAAAACAATATATTTAAAATTGTAAATACTTGAAAAATTAATATAAGTTTGATGAGAATTTATAATATGAATTTTTAAATTAAGTTTGGTGTGAATTTTTAATTTTTAAAATATGAATTTTTAATTTTATGCATTTCAAATTTTAAGTTTGGTGTGAATTTTTAATATTAATTTTGAATTTTATATTTAAGTTGTGTGAATTTAAAAACAAAAATTTACTTTATCTCATTAAGTTAAAAATATGATTTTTAAAATTCTTCGTAAGTTGAAGACTAGGTCTTTGAACCGAAATTGCTTTACCCGAGGAAGGGACGAGAACTTTTATTATCATTATTTTTAATCTTATTGAATTAAAGTATGCCAAAAACATTTAAAAAACCCAAAAATCTTTACTTTTAAAAAACCGCGCTTTGATTTGACAAATTTTAAAATTTTGTCGAGGGACAGACTAGGGCAACGATCCGAAACGCCCTCGCTCCTAAAGGAAACCAAATTTTTAAAATTTAATTAATTATAAATTTTATAAAGTATAAGGTTTTATAAAAAAAAAAAAAAAAAAAGGTTGAAAACACTGTACCCGGACCCCCATGCGATCGCATGGGTTTTACACTTCAACTCCATGCGATCGCATGGAGCTGAAATCCAGGCCAGAAACAAATACAGCAGCGAGTTCTGCTCTTCACCACAACACACACACATTCACGAACCAACTCCAAAAATTCACCAATTTTCGCCATTTTTCCACCGTAATTCGTCATTTTTCTTGCTCTAATCATGCCTAGATTCTCATTCTTCAGCAAATTGGTAAAAATTACACCCCTAAACTCTATAAATTCCTAGTTTTTGTGATAATTACCAATTTTTTACCTAATGCAATTTTGTTAATTTCTAGTGTAATTAGTGTTAAATTGTTAGTATTTTATGCATGTATAACCTAGATTGATGCTATTTAACATGATTTGAAGCCAAAAACTTCAAAATTTTTAGAAATCTAGGGTTTGTGTTCTTGAGCAATTTGGGACTTTTTGATATAAACAGGTTATGTCCGATTTTTGTCATGAATTATTGCTAAATTGAGTAGTGTAACATGTTTAGATAGTTAAATGATCCAAACAATGATCCTAAACATGATTTTTGGAGATTAAAGTGGACTTTTTAAGTCCAAAATTCATGAACTTGATTAATTTGATATATTTGCCATTTGAGACTTGTTTAATTATTAATAATGAATATTTTGACATATTATTTGAGTTAAATGCTTATGAATTTTGTATACATTTTCATATGTGCTTATTTGAAAAGTGTAGAATTGTGAAAATGTGTATAAGTTTAATTTTGATTTAACATGTTATAGTGATTGTTTTAAGTTGTTATTTTGCTAACACTAATGCATATTTGGATGCACAATTTTTGTGTTTAATGTGTTTTACAGAGAGCCGATACTGGAGGTTCAGGAGCATCATCATCTAGACGACCAGCACCAGCACCAGAACCAGAACCAGAAATGCAACACGAACAAGAACCACAACAGGAACAACAACAGCCTGATCAGCAGATACCTTATTATGATCCAGTACAGTTTGTTGATGAATTCATAGTATTCCCAATGAGGCCACCAGTAGAATTCCCAACGATTCCTGAGCACACTCTACATCCTAATCTGAGATTTGATAGAAGATGGAGAGATTACGAGACATATCAAAGGAACAAATTCAAATTAGTAACAAAAAATGTAGAGGTGCCAAGGGTAATTGATTGGGCCCCTTTG
This sequence comes from Rutidosis leptorrhynchoides, assembly GCF_046630445.1. Classification (NCBI taxonomy): domain Eukaryota; kingdom Viridiplantae; phylum Streptophyta; class Magnoliopsida; order Asterales; family Asteraceae; genus Rutidosis; species Rutidosis leptorrhynchoides. Next base: position 548,901,661 of record NC_092334.1, read on the forward strand.
GAAACGGTCCATCTAGCTGACCGTGTTAGACATCTTTTAGTTCAAAGGTATGGCAGTTCTTCTTTTACAGATTGGGAACGTCTTTTCACCATTCGTAGACCTGTATATAAGGAATGGTGTGTTGAGTTGATGAGTACTGTATCACTTGATACAAATATAGTTAGAATAGATGATAGAAGATTTTTTAGGTTTATCCTTGGCGGTAGGATGTACAGAATGTCCATGCTGGACATGGCCAGGGCCTTACAGATATATACTCCTGTTGAGTTGCTATTACCCGATTGTACAAACTTGATTAATTATGGTGAACGGGTAGATAGTAACTTTGACGCTGACGCCATTTGGAGGCGTATGTCACATTTTGATGTTTTTACACGAGCAGGAGGACACTCCTATACACATATTGACAGAGTCGAGCTTCGTATTATTCATAGATTTTTGGCTAACTCGATTACACAAAGAGGTCATAATAAAGAAAAAATTACCTTATATGATTTATTCTACCTAAAGTGTATTCGGGATCCTGGAAGCTTTGTCAATATCCCTTACTGTGTTGCTTTTTATTTATCTAAAATGGTAGAGGGAATGCAGGACGGGAGTATAATAGGAGGAGGTATTTTTGTTACTCTCATTGGAGAGTATTTAGGTGTTGATAGGAACCAAGGGGGTCCATTACAGATTTGTAGAGAACAGGTTGAGCCCTTAGGATTGAAAGTTTATGTGGGTGCTAAGGTATTGAAAAGTAGACGTAACCAGGCAGTACCCTATGAGGGATCTCATCCTCAGGTAGAGAGAGGCTCAGACGAGGAAATGGAGGAGGCGGAAGACATTAGGGATGTCTTTCGAGATGCTATGCTTGACGTCCACGTTCGTATAGATGAGGAAGCAATGACGAACGCGGCAAGACATAGTATGTATGAGCAGTGGAACTCCGAGCGAGTATACGAGGATTATAGGCAACGCCAACACGATAGCTGGTTAGTTCATCAGCACCAAATCATGAGCCAGCTATCATATCAGGTACCAAATAACTATGTACCTACTCGACCTGCTCATTTTCCACCACATAGCCCCGATATCCGACCACCCTTTAACCGGTATGACTATAACCAAGCCTATCAGAACACCTATAACCAACAATGGAACCCACCCGATGAGATGAACTGGAACCCCTATCCAGACTGATTTAGTTCCATTTGGTTATTTTTATGATTTTTATGTTTTTATCTTTTGACTTTTTCATGTTTAAACTTATGTTATTGGATATATTTGTGTAATTTTTATTATTATTGTGTACTAATATTTCATATTTAGAATTTGAAAGTGGGATATTAAGTCCCATTTCAAATTGCCATGCATGATTATATTTGTATGTATGTATATTGTCGATTGTACAAAACAGGGTAAAACAGCGCATTTTCAAAGACTGGCATTAAGTTCAGCAAAAGCTACTAATTTTGACGACAAGATGACAAATAAATGTGATGTAACAACAGACGAAATGAACAAATGATATGCACCATTTATCATTCAGCAAACAAACGCCAATATGTTTGGAAACTTTGGTAAAATTTAATCATTTCTACGCTAATCACCCTCAATAATTTAAATTGTACTGATTTCTTGCAAATGAGGGCATTGCAAGATCTTAAGTGTGGGAAGGGGTTAAATTCTTTCGGATTTTTAAAATTTTTATCTTTATACACTTGGTTACCATTAAAAATACTAGTAACGTAGTAGTTGTATTAGAATCTAGTGCTCTCTGATAATAAAGAACAGCCCTAGTCTTATATACTGACTACCCAATTCTAGTAAAATTTTTCAAAATTTTCAATTAAATGAACTCAAAATCATGTTTATACATATTTATGAACGATAAAACTAGGTGTTAACACCGAAATTATTGTAACCTCGGAAAGGACATAAATTGAGAAACAAACCAAAATGTTGAAATTCATTTAAAATGGAATAGAGGACGATAAAAAGGAAAATAAAAGCCAAGTGTGGAAAAATTTACCAAGTTATCTTAGACATATGTCACATATATCTGTAACAAATAAATGAAAATACTTTTGCTTTGGACTAAACTAAACCATTTTACCCGATGAAAGAAAAGAAGAGATGGATCTACACGATGAATCAATTCCATCATTAAAAGGAAGTAAAGTCTTCCGAAAAAGACACGCGCTTCTTGATTTAGGTCAAGAAGTTGTCGTCCAGACCAGCTGTAGGTTGACGAAAAATCTAGAAAAGTCATCTCTAAAATCAGCAGGAAATCCACGGACCTCAGCATTAAACAGGGTCGCCAAGTGGTCAGATTTATCCTAACCGTGAGAAGGATTTATCTCGTACAATGAGGGGGCACCATGCAAATTAGCTGGATAAGACTAATGAATCAGATCCCCAGAAAGGATAATCTCCTTAAAGATTAAAAATCAGCTTTTAAGACTGATATTACTCAATCCTAGAGATTGACCTTAAAGATTGAGAATTCAAACTCATGGAATTCAATGAAATCTAAACTCGAGCTTGAACGAGAAAATATTTTGATCAAAATTACAAACCGATTTGTTTTCTGAAAACCCTATTTTCAATGCGTTCATTACCATTGAACGTAAAATCCTAGGAATTCACCTGGAATTCATTAGGTCACCTGAACCAAATCGGGTATCAACCGTAAGAACGGTGGTTGCATAGCATGGTCAAAGATAGGACCTTGTGCCAGACCAAAAAATCATAAGGGTGAGCTTTACTATTGCTCCTACCAAGGATAGTAATTGCGTCCGACACGTTATAGACCATAATTAAAAGCATGTCAGGGGACATTGCCTTAACGGTTGCTTGTTCAACGCTTTCTTTTACAACCGGACGGTAGTTTATCGAAAGGTAACATACGGGACAAGTAAACTGGACGTGTTGCTTTCCAAATACAAGGTTAGCAAGTGGGTGACACAAAACCGCAAGTTTTGAGCTAAAATTTTCAAATCTAAAACCCACCAAACCCACAAAAATATTTTGCAAACACCGGTAAAGGGTTATTCCGGAAAACTTATCTAGGGTAAAAGCTAGATTGAATTTTCAAAAGATCAAATATTCTCATAAAGAGCCAATTTCCTTAAGGATCTACATTTTCATAGTCATGTGGGACTGTAAACCGCCTTTCAAATGTGCACTTTGCTTTGGAAACCGAAAGTAAATCGGCTATTTGATTGCAAGTGTCGTTGACCTAAACCCGAGGCAACTGTGGATGACACACCCACCTTTAACCATGGTTCTATCGTTACTATCAATGTTTATACCGCCGTATAGAAATCACTGATGTACAAAGTGTGAATAATAAAGAAGTGATTCTAGTATTTCAAGACGATATTGCTTGAGGACAAGCAACGCTCAAGTGTGGGAATATTTGATAATGCTAAAAACGAACATATATTTCATAGCATTATTCCTCAAGAAAGACAAGCTTTTAGTTGCAATTGTTCTATTTACAAGTGATATTCGTTTAAATAATAAAAGGTGAAGACAAAAGACAGATTTGACGAATTGAAGACGCAAACGACCAAAAAGCTCAAAAGTACAAAATACAATCAAAGAGGTTCCAATTATTGATAAGAAACGTCTCGAAATTACAAGAGTATAAGATTCAAAACGCAAAGTACAAGATATTAAATTGTACGCAAGGACGTTCAAAAATCCGAAACCGGGACCAGAGTCAACTCTCAACGCTCGACGCAACGGACTAAAAATTACAAGTCAACTATGCACATAAATATAATATAATATTTAAATAATTCTTATAATTATTTAATATATTATATTATTTATAAAACCGTCGGCAGAAGAAAACAACCAAAAATGAGCCTCCCCAGCTGGCCATGCGATCGCATGGCCTGGAAGGCATAAATCCATGCGATCGCATGAGCCCCAGTTCCAGCCCACATGCCTATAAAAATCGAGCTTTGGTGCACTAAAAATATCATCTATCTTTCTCTTTTCTCATTCATACGTAAAATATATATATATATTTATAATTTATATTTTAATTTTAATTATAATTCTAATAATAAGGGTATGTTAGCGAATGTTGTAAGGGTGTAAGTCGAAATTCTGTCCGTGTAACGCTACGCTATTTTTAATCATTGTAAGTTATGTTCAACCTTTTTACATTAATGTCTCGTAGCTAAGTTATTATTATGCTTATTTAATCCGAAGTAATCATGATGTTGGGCTAATTACTAAAATTGGGTAATTGGGCGTTGTACCATAATTGGGGTTTGGACAAAAGAACGACACTTGTAGAAATTAGACTATGGGCTATTAATGGGCTTTATATTTGTTTAACTAAATGATAGTTTGTTAATGTTAATATAAAGATTTACAATTGGGCGTCCCTATAATTTACCATATACACTCAATCGGACACGATGGGCGGGGTATTTATATGTACGAATAATCGTTCATTTAACCGGACACGGGAATGGATTAATAGCCACTAGAATAATTAAAACAGGGGTGAAATTATGTACAAGGACACTTGGTATAATTGATAACAAAATATTAAAATCTTGGGTTACACTCAGTCGACATCCTGGTGTAATTATTAAACAAAGTATTAAAATCTTGTTACAGTTTAAGTCCCCAATTAGTTGGAATATTTAACTTCGGGTATAAGGATAATTTGACGAGGACACTCGCACTTTATATTTATGACTGATGGACTGTTATGGACAAAAACCAGACGGACATATTAAATAATCCAGGACAAAGGACAATTAACCCATGGGCATAAAACTAAAATCAACACGTCAAACATCATGATTACGGAAGTTTAAATAAGCATAATTCTTTTATTTCATATTTAATTTCCTTTATTTTATATTTAATTGCACTTCTAATTATCGCATTTTTATTGTTATTGTATTTAATTGCACTTTTAATTATCGTACTTTTTAATTATCGCAAGTTTATTTTATCGCACTTTTATTATTCGCAATTTCATTATCGTTATTTACTTTATGCTTTAATTTAAGTCTTGTATTTATTTTTAATATTTTACATTTGGTTTTAACTGCGACTAAAGTTTTAAAATCGACAAACCGGTCATTAAACGGTAAAAACCCCCCATTTATAATAATAATATTACTTATATATATATATATATATATATATATATATTTGTATTTTTATAAAAGTAAACTAATATAGCGTTAAGCTTTGTTTAAAAAGATTCCCTGTGGAACGAACCGGACTTACTAAAAACTACACTACTGTACGATTAGGTACACTGCCTATAAGTGTTGTAGCAAGGTTTAAGTATATCCATTCTATAAATAAATAAATATCTTGTGTAAAATTGTATCGTATTTAATAGTATTTTCTGTAAAAATATAAGCTATTTTATATACTACTCTGCTAAAACATCACTTACTATTAAAATCCTTGTTAAAAACGCTTGAGCCACTTTGGGTGGCAGATTTAAAAAAAAAAATTTGTTAGAAAGTCTTTGTACTCGAAAAAAATTCCTTTTAAGGTTAAACATGGCAAAATCGCGGGCCGATAAATCAGTTTTCTGAGGTACACTCAATGGTCACCCCATTGTAGGAAGGGCACTAGGTAGGTTTCTATTCTCAATATTTCACGGCTAATCGCAACATCCTCGTAAAAATCATCTCTATGAATTAGTAGGTTGAGGTACAAGGAATCGTTTTGAGATTCTTTTCACTTAGAGTAAACCGTTCTTTACGACCAAGGGTCCACGTATCTTCTTGTCCGCGCATCTCCTTAAGTATAAGGATAAATTCAGAACAAACCGCTCGAAGAGTTCACCCTGGTTCAAAGATCATACCTTTCGTGCGATTCTCTTTCGTAAATGTAAAGTAACATACTTTAGGAATCTATGAATCTTGTTATCCTCTTGGAAGGGACTGATTAAAACATCTGTAATACGGATATGGTTACTCTACACATTCCTTTCTTCGTTGGTTGCAACTATATGTTGTTCTAGTTAATGTTAACCCTAACTTCAACATGTAACTGAAAGGATAAAGTTACATTATGGAACTGTTCTTTCATTCCATCTAAGGATAAGTTCACCTGCAGTATGGTAAACTGGGTGATATCCTTCATTGTTTGTTCAGACCGTCCTGAAGGCACTATAGATAATTATGGCTTGCATTGCATATAAGTCCGATTATTCACTTTCAGCAAAAGTTTAATTCATATAGTCAAATGAAACGTTCTTAAATATCGAGTTCTTTATGCCTATGGTCTCTTTCCGAAATCAAGGGGTTAGTAAAATCCGTGGCTAACACTATCCAGACATCAAATCGCATGGTTATGATCACCATGTTTTCCATCCTACCTGTCAGCTTTGTATTGCGACATAAGCGCTCAATGTTTTAGAAGAGTTTAGTAACATTCATGATGTATTTCATGCATCCAGCTTACTAAAGATGCCTGTAAGGCTAAAAACATCATCTTTTCTTTTATGGATATATTCAGACAACATACTCATGTTAACCAGAAACGAAATCAATTTGTTGATCTCCTAAGAGACTTAATTAATAGCATATACCTATTCTTACTTTTATACGCCAGAGTACCTTTCAAGGTAAATAGCTCACTTTTTAGCCCACGAATCTTTCGGAACTTTGATACGCTACTTCTTATTTAAATACGGTACCATTTTTTTTTGTCACTCCTCAAATTTCGGGACGAAATTTCCATTAACAGGTGGGTAATGTAACGACCCGGCTTTTTCGACTTGCTTTTGCGCCTTGTGTTTTTGCGAAACTGCGTATTTGTGCATACTGTGTTACTTTATACTCTGGAAACTTGATTTACGTGGTTTACTTCCATTTATATGTTAAAACGTGCCTTAGAGTACGTAGGATATATAACTTGATCATTGGAAGCCTTTATAACCGTTAGTGTTATTTGACGTTTCGAATAAACCGCGAACTTGCGCGCACGTTTAACTTTTGTCATAATCGGAATATTATGACTGCGAAATATTAATTATTATTTTATAATAATAATTACCTGGGTTTTTGGATGCTTAATTACGCGTAGTAATTTAATTATACACAATAGTTAGTCTTGTTGGACTTTCTACCTTGTTGGGCTCAAGCCCACCCTACTCTAGCTAGTGACCCAATTAATTAGCCCTTGTCCATGTCATCAATCCTTGTCAAATTCCTTGCTTATAAATACTAGCCCTTGTCCATGTCATCAATCCTTGTCAAATTCCTTGCTTATAAATACTAGCCCTTGTCCATGTCATCAATCCTTGTCAAATTCCTTGCTTATAAATACTAGCCCTTGTCCATGTCATCAATCCTTGTCAAATTCCTTGCTTATAAATACTAGCCATTTACCTCTCATTCAAATCACTTGCTCATTTGGTTTTCACACACACTTGTTCTTTCTTTCTTCCCTTTCTAGTATTGCTTGTAAGTCTTCTTTTTCTTCTTCTTTTCCTTTCATTTTCGTGGCCATCATCATCATATTATGGAGATCAAAGTTCCTTTTAGCTTTGATCTTGCTTATATCTTGTTGATTCAAGTATGAATCTTTCAAGAACATGGAAGATTCAAGCTTTCTAGCTTTGAATCTTCACCAACTTTGTAGATTCATCTTTCTTTTACTTTAATCATGTTATTTTGTTATAAAGATTCAAACTTTTGTTTGTTATCTTCATATATATTAAAGATCCAAGCTTTATGCTTCAAGATCTTCAAGAACACTAAAGGTTCAAGCTTTCTAGCTTTGTGACCTTATAAATTGTGTGAAAGGGATCCAAGCTCTCTAGCTTAGGGTTCCATCACCTCTTTTGACTTGGATCATGTTCATACTTGTTTGATTGATGTAAAGTTTGTAACTTTGTTTGTAAATAGGACTTGTAATTGTGTTAAGACTAAGGATATGATGTAACCTTGGTTCATCATCCATCTAAGACTCTTAAATGAGTTGTGTTACCACTTGGTCTTAATATATTGTGTATTGATGGTAGAATCTTGGTCAAAAGTGATGCTAAACCATCAACGAGTTGTACACTTGAAGCTACAAGCATCAAGGATGAGAACCGTGATGAGCATCAAGCACCAAGAACCTCACCGGAGCACTTTTCCACTGATTTTCGTATCTGATCAGACCACCTGGGCTACTGGAAAGCTGATTTTCAGTTAGTTCGGTTCGATTAGATGATTTTCCGTTTATGCCTCGTCTTAATCCGAGTTACGGTTTAGGATTTATGGCCCTCCGAGAGTCACTACACCCTATTAACGTTGTGCTGAAATTTCTGACCTACTCGCACTTAAACCGTCGCCACGGTCAAACGAAGACGAGTTAGGTTCTGAAAATTGGTCAGCGGTTAGGAGACTCACATACGGAGCCATATCCACTGACTATGCATCTTTTCGATTTACGTAGAGGTCGCAGCAGCTGACCGAAGTCAGCCTATTGTTTCGATCTCTATTCTTGTCGAACTTACTTAGCTTTTATGATGATGAATGATGATGATGATGACACTTAAACTTATTTTATGCACTATTAGAATTTATAAAAACAACCTACTGACCTAGTAACCCTTGATTTAGGTTGACGACCTTTCGGACCTACTTACTACTTGCGTACTTTCATTACCGACTTTACCGCTTTTATCACTGTGAGTTATATCATTCCCTTTTTACTTTAACTTATTTTGGGAACTGAGAATACATGCGGATTTTATGTTTTACATACTAGGCATGAGTACTTAAACTCATTTATGTGTGGGTTATACAACGGCATAAACATTCCCTTTAGCTCGGTAACGTTTAATCATTGGTTTTTGAACCATGAACGCGAATCTTAGATATGGATCCATAGGGTTTGACATCCCCACTCAGGCTAGTCGCGCTAGCATTTAACGAGTGTTTAATACTTCGTAGACATACGCACTTGCCAAGTGTACTTTCAGGGGGTATAAACGTTAAGTTAGTTATCGAGTGCCCACGGTTATACATATACTTTATCATACTGATTTGAATTACTGATTTGAAACGCTTGTTTGAAGCACTAAAATCTCGTGGCCTACATTACATTACTGAATACAAACAAACTATAGCTCACCAACATTCGTGTTGACTTTTTAAGCATGTATTTCTCAGGTGTTTAGACGTTGTTGCTTCTGCTGTTAGCCTTGCTGTTCTAGTCTCGGTGTATAGACTTGCTGTTACAGACTTGCTGTGTTAGACTTCCGCTGCATTACTTAGAGATGTCTCAAGCATGAAACTTTTACTTTGCATTCCCAACTTATGTTATTTTCAAAACAATAGCTTTGTAATGACCTTAGTATCATGTACTCATGTTAATGTTTCCTATTCATCTTTTGTAAAACGTTATTTGTTCATGAATGCAAAACTGGTTTTCAAACAGCATATAGTGTTTGACCTTGTAATGATCCTGTTGTTGATGTACCGTACACGATGATTTTGTACGGGGCGTCACAGTGTAGTTCCTAGAGGATTCTTGTAAGCAGTCCGGAATGCCTACAGAGCATCGTCTAGTTTTTCGGCCCATTTATTTCCATGATGGCCGACAGTGCGTTCTAGAATTCTCTTGAGTGCTCTGTTGGTGACCTCTGCTTGTCTGTTAGTCTGCGGATGGTAGGCAGTGGACATTTTGTGGGTAACTTCGTATTGTTGCATCACCTTCATAAATTGGGTATTGCGAAAGTGTGTGCCTCTATCACTTATTATAGTGCGGGGAGCTCCAAATTGGCAGAAGAGTCTCTTCAGGAAGTTGGTGACGACCTTGACATCATTGGTTAGAAATGCTTGGGCATCGACGCATTTGGAGATGTAATCTACTGCTACAAGGACATATTCTTTCCCATTAGACTTTGGGAATGGCCCCATAAAGTCTAATCCCCATATATCGAAGATCTCGCAAGCTTGGATATTAGTCTGAGGAATCTCATTCTTCATAGAGATAATACCTTGCCTTTGGCATGCGTCGCAACGTTTTACAAGCTCTTGCACATCTCGGAATATAGACGGACAATAAAATCCTGATTCGTAGACTTTTCTTGCCATTAAATTTGCTCCATGATGACCCCCAGTTGGTCGGTGGTGACATTGGTAAATAATCCCTACTACTTGTTTTTCATCTACGCACCTCCTGATTATCTAATCAGGGCAAATTCTAAACAGGTACGGATCTTCCTAGTAGTAGTACTTAGCGTCCCTGAAGAACTTCCTTCTTCGGGATGTGCTCATTCCTTTTTGTACTACTCCAACAACTAGGTAGTTGGCTATGTCAGCGTACCATGGAGTATCAATAAATTGTGACCATGTGCTAGCTTGTCCTAAACTCATAAGCTGTTCTTCCAGAAATTTGTCTCTGATATCTTGTTCAGCAAGTTGTTCCATCGCTGGGTTCTCCAAACGATTAAGATGATATGCTGCGACGTTCTCTGCTCCTTTCTTATCTTTGATTTCAATATCGAATTCTTGAAGGAGTAAGATCCATCGTAGGAGTCTCGGTTTAGCATCTTACTTAGTGAATAGATATTTAAGGGCTGAATGATCTGTGTAAACCGTAGTTTTGTACAGGATGAGATAGGAATGAAATTTGTCAAAGGCGAATACTACTGCTAGCCGCTCCTTTTCCGTTGTGGTGTAATTTTCTTGAGCTCCGGTTAAGGTTTTGCTGGCGTAATAGATTGGATGAAAGTGTTTATCTTTCCGTTGTCCGAGTACAGCTCCAACTGCGAAGTCACTCGCATCACACATGATTTTGAATGGTAAACTCCAATCAGGAGCTATCATGATAGGTGCATGTGTTAGCTGTTCCTTCAGATAGTTGAATGTTTTGATACATTCTTCATCAAAGATAAACGGAACTTCCTTTTCGAGGAGATGAGTGATAGGTCGTGTGACCTTTGAGAAATCTTTGATGAAACGTCGGTAGAAACCGGCATGTCCAAGGAAACTCCTTACCGCTATGACTGTCGTAGGTTCTGGAAGTTTAGTTATGGTCTCAATCTTAGCCTTATCGACTTATATTCCTGACTTTGAAATCTTATGTCCTAAAACTATTCCTTCTTTAACCATGAAATGACATTTCTTCCAATTTAGAACTAAATTCGAATCTTCACACCGGGTGAGCATCTTGTCAAGGTTAGAAAGGCACGAATCAAAGGTATTACCAAAGACTGAGAAGTCATCCATGAAGACTTCCATACAACGTTCAATCATGTCGTGGAATATTGCTACCATGCATCGCTGAAATGTAGCTGGTGCATTGCACAAAAAAAAAGGGCATGCATCTATAAGCAAATGTTCCATAAGGACATGTGAAGGTTGTCTTTTCTTGGTCCTTTCGATCGAGGGGGATCTGAAAGTAGCCGGAAAAACCGTCAAGGAAACAATAATATTCATTTCCTGATAGACGTTCCAACATTTGATCAATGAATGGTAATGGAAAATGATCTTTTCAGGTTGCATCATTTAGTTTACGATAGTCTATGCAAACCCTCCAACTGGTGACCTCTCGTGTTAGAATAAGTTCATTATTCTTATTTTTAATTACGGTCGTCCCTCCCTTTTTGGGTACCACTTGAACAGGATTGACCCACGGTGAATCAGAAATGGGATAGATCAGACCGGCATCCAGAAGTTTGATTACTTCTTTCTTGACGACTTTTTGAATCATGGGGTTGACCCTTCTTTGCCTCTGAACTGATGGTTTGAAATCATCTTCCATGAAGATATTGTGGGTACAATAGTTGGGACTGATTCCTTTTATGTCGGAAATCTTCCAAGCAATTGCCTTCTTATGTGATTTCAAAACCTGAATCATTTTCACCTTTTCTTGTGGCGTGAGGTCTTTCGAGATGATTACGGGGAGTTGCGTTTCTCCTTCTAAGAATGCATACTCCAGATTGTCGGGTAACTTCTTTAATTCCAATTCTGGAGGTTCCTCGATAGATGGCTTCATTCTAACTATTTCCTCTAAGTCTAACGAGTCATATCTCTCCTAGAATTCTACTTCTTCTTTAATATCGGTCGCTGATGCTATCTGTTCTTTATTCTTGGAAATTGTCCTTCTTAATGCTTCCTCTTCAGAAACGTCTTCCTTAGTTTCGAAGGTTGGTTCAGGGATTTTAACACAGTCCTCTTCTGACTGGGGTTCCTAAAATACCGAAATGAAATCTGTCTCTTAATTCGATCATCTCCTTAACAGAGGTAGGGGAATGCCTTGTCCTAGTGGTGCTATCTGGATAGTCTTTCCGAGAAAATTACTTTCGGAGAGGAGAGATTTGTGTTGACTAAGGTTTATGGCTGAATGGATGTCGAGATTTTCTTTAGGAGGTGTATAGAACAAATCCTTAGAAATTTGTTCTTGACTGCGTATAGCCATAGTCTATTCCAGGTATTCGTTGACGAGTTCTTGAAAAGAATCAGTGAGATTTAGATCTTCTTCGCGAGGATGGCTCATGAGACGGTCAACATTGAATGTGATTTCCTCACTTCCAACTCTTAATTTCAATGATTTCTCGTGTACGTCAATTACGGCCTTGGTAGTATTTAGGAATGGCCTTCCAAGTATGAGTGGGACCTTTGTGTCATCCTCAATATCCATAATGACGAAATCAACGAGAAATGCGAACTTATCCACTCTGACTAGGACATCTTCAGCTATTCCTCGAGAAATCTTAACTGATCTGTACACGAGTTGGATATGTAACATCCCGCCTTTTTCCATTTACTTTTCCGTTTAACTATTTTAAAGTCCGTTATATATTTATAACATCTTTCGTTAATACGCGTTTTAAATTATCTCGATTAGGTAATTCACGCACCCGATTCAAACTTGAGGGACTAAAATTGACACGGGGCAAACTAGTTGACTAGGTCAACTAGTCCACCCCAATCACCAGCATTCAATCCTCTTCATCTCTCTCTCTTTCTCTCTAGCAAGAACACACACACATCTACCAAATTCATTCAATCATCATCTAAATTCGATCTAAGAGGCTTACAACAAAATAAATTACATATTCGTGATCCTCTCTCCATCCTCTTCATTTTGGTACCAACTTCATCTCGTTTGGGTAACATTTCTAAAACTCTAGATTTCTCTAAATTCGTGTTTTTGACTTAAAATGGTGTTAGTTAGTGTCTATGGCTCATTGCGATGTCGTGTATGTAATTGGTATGCTCGATCTCGTTGTTTTAGTGTAACTAGCATGAACTTGAATTTTGGTGTGGTGTTCTTGAATTTTGGATGATCATATGTTGTTAGATGTTAAAGGTTCATGTTCTAATTGTGTTCCTAGTATCACTAGCTTCAATTTGATGTGTAGGTTGCTTTAGAAAAGTTCTTGAACTTGATTTATGATTTTGGTGAATTTGGGTTAGGGTTTGATGAACTTGAAATGGACTTTTGATGCATTGAATGCCATGGATTATGGTTGGTAAGTGTTTAGTTGGATTGTATGCTTGATTACCTTCGAAACGGCATATCATTCATGTAAATTGATTGCCCGAATCATTGAATTGCATTTATGAACTTGTATGCGATTAATGTTGAGCATTAGATGCGGTTTTGGTTGTTATAATGAGGTTTTTGATTGATGAATTGTGTTTAGTTGCATTCTACGTCAAAAGAGCTTTCCAACGATATAAGGTGCGAGTCCTAAGTGTTAGCGGTTTGTGTTTTATGCACAAAAAGGTTTTGGATTAAGACTTGAACATTTGGGACTGGCCAGACACCAGCTCCCGGCCTTTGCCGCGGCGCGGCCTTTCCTGTCGCGGCGCGACATATAAGGGGATCAGGTTCTGACCTCCATGTCCAAAATACGAAAAATGTTTGGCATACTACGGACCTCCGATTCACATGAAACTTGTTCTAACATGCTCATATATGATTAAAAACCTCAGAAAAATAGTTCGGGACCCGACCCGAACATGTTGACTTTTTCGTTGACTTTGACCCGACCAAGTTGACTTTTAATCAAACTTAACCAAATATTTGTGCAATCGTTCTAACATGTTTTTATACTTATACCTTGCATGAAACATGACAATTTGATTCACATGCTATTATGATCGAGTCTTAACGAGCCATAGGACTAATTGAACATCTTTGACCTATCGTGTTTACCGTTATTGATACAACCTATTGTTTAGGTCAAGAGTAGCATTGTTCTTTACACACGTTTACTTGTTGAAGTACTTTACTACTCGTGCACTCAAGGTGAGATCATAGTCCCACTTTTACTCTTTTTGAGCTTACATTTGGGATGAGAAAACATAAACATTTCTTTACTAAGTGAACACAAGTACAGGAAAAACAAACATTCTACATACGAGTTTAGAACAAAATCCTCAATTCGATTATCATTAGTTACACTTGCCGGGTGTAAGCGAGAACTTATGTTGTATGGATCCATATGGGTTTGACAAACCCTCATTCAAACGGTTCGCTACCGTTTACGAATGAAATATATTTTCGAGAAACAGTGTATGTTCTAGCACTAAGTGATGGGGTTCAATGGAAGGAAATGTTAAGCATTGATAATTGGGTGCTCGTGAAACAAACTTTTGGAATGTATTACTATTAATTCATTGATGCAAATCTTGTGGTTCACTTGTACTTACTTACTTAAACCTATGATTTCACCAACGTTTTCGTTGACAGATTTCTATGTTTTTCTCAGGTCCTTGAACGATACATGATACATGCTTCCGCTCATTATTTTGATACTTGCATTGGATGTCGAGTATATATGCATACATGGAGCGTCTTTTGACTACTTTTAGATTGTGTCGCATAAGTTTCATTTGTACTTAAAACTTTGTATCGTAACTTGTGGTGGAACTATTCTCGTAAACTTTGAACAATCTTTACATTTGAAATGAATGCGACATATCTTTTGGTCAAACATTGTTTTAAAGACTTATGACCACGTAACGGGACCTAAGTAGACGGAGCCGTCAAACATGATTTGGTCGGGTCGCTACAGATGGTATCAGAGCGTTGGTTGTAGGGATTTAGAGTTCATTGGTGTCGACCCCGAGTCATAGGGTACATTGGTGAGTCTAGACTACAACCGGCATATAGACTTGAAGTAGGAATTACTTGACTACTTGTGCATTTATACTCGAACGCTTCTACTCATATCTACTCTTAGTTCATCTTAATCTCACGTTGTTTAATTTGATTGACACGCCACCTTGACTATATGAAATGATGTCGAATGCACATATGAATCAGGGTAATATAATTTCCGGGATTATATTACGGTGACTCATATGAACGTTCCGACATTATGACATAAAGAATTTAAGGCGAGTCGAGGAAAAACTTCTCTTTATCTTTATTATATATCACGGTTAGTATTATTGAGAATACTAATCAATGATATTCTTGTGTCTTGAAGGAACAATGGCTCCTCGTCGTGTACGCCGCAATGAAACTCCCGAACAAGCTCTCGAACGGATGATAGCTACTGCCGTAGATACGGCCATGGCCGGTCACTCATCCAACAATAATAATAATAACAACCACAACAACAACAACAACAACAATGGAGCCGGTAACTCAAACGAGGGATGCTCCTATAAAGCTTTCATGGGGTGCAAACCTCACACTTTTGATGGAACCGGGGGACCGGTCGTGCTCACCCGATGGTTTGAGCAAACGGAAGCCGTCTTTAGCATAAGCGGTTTTCGGGACCAAGACAAGGTCAAATACTTCACTCACACCTTCGCCGGTGTCGCTCTTACATGGTGGAATACTTATGTACAATCGGTGGGTACCGATGAAGCTCACGCCCTCTCTTGGGCCGACTTGAGGGAAAAGATGATTGTCGAATATTTCCCTCGTGAAGAAACCCGAAGGCTCGAAAAAGAGCTAAGAACTTTAAAGGCGATCGAAAATGATCTCAAGGCTTATAATCAACGATTTTCCGAACTAGCCTTGATGTGCCCAAATCTTGTGAACCCCGAAGCTTTAAGGGTTGAACTTTACATGGATGGTCTTCTAAAGAGCATCAAACACGGAGTAATGTCATCCAAACCCCCTAATCATCAAGAAGCTTTGAACATGGCCCGCAAATTGATAGAGACAGTGGACGAAATCGTAGTTCCGGCACCTAAGGCCGAGGATAAACCGGGCGGCAACAAAAGAAAGTGGGAACCCTCCCAATCAAGCAACAACAACTTTGCTAAGAAGCCTTACACCTCCGACGGCAAGAAAGGTTATGCCGGGAACCTACCTCTTTGCAACAAATGCAACAAACATCACTTTGGCGAATGTAGTAAGTTAATTTGCCACCGGTGCCAAGGAGTTGGTCATAAGGCCAACGATTGTAAAAGTGCCACTCCCGTCGCTCGAAAGTGGCCCAATGCACCAAAGACGTGCACTTGTTACGAATGTGGCCAAACGGGTCATTATAGAAATGCATGCCCAAAGAAGAAAGATAACCCCAATACGCGCGGCCGAGCTTTCAACATCAACACCGAGGAAGCCCGGGATGACACTGAACTAGTCACGGGTACGTTTCTTCTCAACAATTCTTATGTCTCTTGCTTATTCGATTCGGGTGCCGATAAATGCTTTGTATCCAAGACTTTGACTCATTCTTTTAGCACTCCACCTCTTCCATTAGATACCCCTTATACCATTGAAGTGGCTAACGGGAAACTATTAAGTGCCGACACATATTACCGGGGGTGTACGTTAAACATTTTGGGTAAGGAATTTGAAATTGACTTGATACCCATGGAACTAGGAAGCTTTGATGTAATAATCGGTATGAATTGGTTAGTCAAAACGAAATCTCACATCCTTTGTGATCTTAACGCAATCCGAATTCCTATTGAGAATGGTGAACCTTTGATTGTTTATGGCGATAAGAGTTGCACCAGACTCAACCTCATTTCGTGCCTTAAAGTTAGAAAACTACTCCGTAAGGGTTGTTTTGCGATCCTTGCCCACGTTAAGAAAGTCGAGTCCGATGAGAAGCATATCGATGATGTGCCAATTGTTAGTGACTTTTCCGATATATTTCCCGACGAATTGCCGGGTCTTCCACCTCATCGACCGGTTGAATTCCAAATCGATCTTATTCCGGGAGCCGCACCTGTAGCACATGCACCATATAGACTCGCTCCATCCGAAATGCAAGAATTGCAAAGTCAAATCCAAGAACTACTTGACCGTGGTTTTATCCAACCTAGCCATTCACCTTGGGGCGCTCCGATTTTGTTTGTTAAAAAGAAAGACGGATCCCTACGAATGTGCATTGATTATCGTGAACTAAATAAATTGACGGTTAAGAACCGATATCCTCTTCCTCGCATCGATGACCTCTTTGATCAACTACAAGGGTCTTGTGTATATTCGAAAATCGATCTCCGCTCGGGTTATCATCAATTAAGGGTTAAGGGGGAAGATGTCTCCAAAACCGCTTTCCGAACTCGTTATGGTAGTTATGAATTCCTCGTCATGCCATTTGGTCTCACTAACGCACCGGCGGTGTTCATGGATCTTATGAACCGCGTGTGCAAACCGTATCTCGAGAAATTCGTTATTGTGTTCATCGATGATATATTGATCTATTCTAAAAATGAAGAAGAGCACGAACAACATCTCCGACTTGTGCTTGAACTCTTGAGACAAGAACGACTTTATGCCAAATTCTCCAAGTGTGAATTTTGGTTGAAGGAAGTTCAATTTCTTGGTCATGTTGTAAGTGATCAAGGCATTAAAGTCGATCCCACAAAGATCGAAGCCATTAGTAAATGGGAGACTCCTACTACTCCTACTCACATTCGTCAATTCTTGGGTCTCACCGGGTACTATCGTAGATTCATCGAAAACTTCTCTTTGGTTGCACGTCCTCTAACCGCATTAACTCACAAGGGAAAGAAATTCATTTGGGCGACCGAACATGAATCCGCATTCCAAATCTTGAAAACGAAGCTAACCACCGCTCCTATCTTGTCACTTCCCGAAGGCAATGATGATTTTGTTGTATATTGCGATGCCTCGAAACATGGTTTTGGGTGTGTATTGATGCAACGAACGAAAGTCATTGCTTATGCTTCTCGACAACTCAAAATTCATGAACGAAACTACACGACGCATGATCTCGAACTCGGAGCCGTTTTCTTTGCACTTAAAATGTGGAGACACTATCTTTATGGAACCAAGAGTACTATCTTTACCGACCACAAAAGTCTCCAACACATTTTCGATCAAAAGCAACTAAACATGAGACAACGACGGTGGATTGAAACTTTGAACGATTACGATTGCGAGCTTCGTTACCATCCCGGGAAGGCAAACGTAGTAGCCGATGCCTTAAGTCGAAAAGAAAGAGCGGTGCCTCTTCGTGTCCGAGCTTTAAACATCACCATTCACACCAACCTCAATAGTCAAATTCGTGTAGCCCAAGATGAGGCCCTCAAGGATGAAAACCTTTCACACGAGCTCTTGAACATTCTCGTCTCTCGATTCGAAATTAGGGAGACCGGACTCCGATATTACGCTGGAAGGATTTGGGTGCCTAGTTATGGGGACCTACGAAGCCCTATTTTAGATGAAGCCCATAAGTCACGATACTCGATTCACCCCGGTGCCAATAAGATGTACCACGACCTTAAACAACTATATTGGTGGCCGAACATCAAAAGGGACGTAGCTACTTATGTTTCCAAGTGTTTGACATGTTCCAAAGTCAAAGCCAAACACCAAAGACCGTCCGGACTACTTCAACAACCCGAGATTTCGCAATGGAAGTGGGAAAGAATAACGATGGATTTTATCACCAAACTACCAAAAACGACTGGCGGTTATGATACCATTTGGGTTATTGTTGACCGTCTCACCAAATCCGCACACTTCCTTGCCATGAAAGAAACGGACAAAATGGAGAAACTTGCACAACTTTACATTAAGGAGATCGTAGCCCGACACGGTGTACCTTTATCGATTATCTCCGACCGAGATGGCCGTTTCATTTCTAGATTTTGGCGTACATTGCAAGAAGCGTTGGGAACGCGTTTAGACATGAGCACCGCATATCATCCTCAAACCGATGGACAAAGCGAACGTACAATCCAAACCTTGGAAGACATGTTACGAGCTTGCGTGGTTGATTTCGGAAAAGCTTGGGACAAGCACTTACCTCTCGCCGAGTTCTCTTATAACAATAGTTATCACGCGAGTATTAAAGCCGCACCTTTTGAAGCGCTATATGGCCGCAAATGTCGTTCACCTCTTTGTTGGGCCGAGGTAGGCGACGTGCAAATCACCGGACCCGAACTCATTCACGAAACCACCGAGAAAATCGTTCAAATCCGAGATAGGCTTAGGACGGCCCGAAGTCGTCAAAAGAGCTATACCGACAAACGACGCAACGATCTTGAATTTCAAGTCGGTGACCGAGTAATGTTAAAAGTCGCACCTTGGAAGGGTGTAATCCGTTTTGGGAAACGCGGGAAGCTAAATCCGCGGTATTTTGGTCCTTTCGAAATCTTGGAGCGTATTGGAACCGTTGCTTATCGTTTAGATCTTCCACCTCAACTGAGTTCCGTTCATCCTACCTTCCATGTATCTAACTTGAAAAAGTGTCTTGCCGAACCCGATATCGTCATTCCTCTCGAGGAACTTACTATTGATGACAAACTTCATTTTGTGGAGGAACCGGTTGAAATTGTGGACACCTCCGTCAAGACATTGAAACAAAGCCGAATCCCGATTGTTAAAGTCCGTTGGAATGCCAAAAGGGGACCTGAGTTTACTTGGGAAAGACAAGATCAAATGCAAAGGAAGTATCCTCATCTATTCGTGAATTCGGAAACGCAAGATCTCGAGGAAGAAACAACGACTACTACGCCTACTTAAATTTCGGGACGAAATTTCTTTTAAGGAGTAGGTAATGTAACATCCCGCCTTTTTCCATTTACTTTTCCGTTTAACTATTTTAAAGTCCGTTATATATTTATAACATCTTTCGTTAATACGCGTTTTAAATTATCTCGATTAGGTAATTCACGCACCCGATTCAAACTTGAGGGACTAAAATTGACACGGGGCAAACTAGTTGACTAGGTCAACTAGTCCACCCCAATCACCAGCATTCAATCCTCTTCATCTCTCTCTCTTTCTCTCTAGCAAGAACACACACACATCTACCAAATTCATTCAATCATCATCTAAATTCGATCTAAGAGGCTTACAACAAAATAAATTACATATTCGTGATCCTCTCTCCATCCTCTTCATTTTGGTACCAACTTCATCTCGTTTGGGTAACATTTCTAAAACTCTAGATTTCTCTAAATTCGTGTTTTTGACTTAAAATGGTGTTAGTTAGTGTCTATGGCTCATTGCGATGTCGTGTATGTAATTGGTATGCTCGATCTCGTTGTTTTAGTGTAACTAGCATGAACTTGAATTTTGGTGTGGTGTTCTTGAATTTTGGATGATCATATGTTGTTAGATGTTAAAGGTTCATGTTCTAATTGTGTTCCTAGTATCACTAGCTTCAATTTGATGTGTAGGTTGCTTTAGAAAAGTTCATGAACTTGATTTATGATTTTGGTGAATTTGGGTTAGGGTTTGATGAACTTGAAATGGACTTTTGATGCATTGAATGCCATGGATTATGGTTGGTAAGTGTTTAGTTGGATTGTATGCTTGATTACCTTCGAAACGGCATATCATTCATGTAAATTGATTGCCCGAATCATTGAATTGCATTTATGAACTTGTATGCGATTAATGTTGAGCATTAGATGCGGTTTTGGTTGTTATAATGAGGTTTTTGATTGATGAATTGTGTTTAGTAGCATTCTACGTCAAAAGAGCTTTCCAACGATATAAGGTGCGAGTCCTAAGTGTTAGCGGTTTGTGTTTTATGCACAAAAAGGTTTTGGATTGAGACTTGAACATTTGGGACTGGCCAGACACCAGCTCCCGGCCTTTGCCGCGGCGCGGCCTTTCCTGTCGCGGCGCGACATATAAGGGGATCAGGTTCTGACCTCCATGTCCAAAATACGAAAAATGTTTGGCATACTACGGACCTCCGATTCACATGAAACTTGTTCTAACATGCTCATATATGATTAAAAACCTCAGAAAAATAGTTCGGGACCCGACCCGAACATGTTGACTTTTTCGTTGACTTTGACCCGACCAAGTTGACTTTTAATCAAACTTAACCAAATATTTGTGCAATCGTTCTAACTTGTTTTTATACTTATACCTTGCATGAAACATGACAATTTGATTCACATGCTATTATGATCGAGTCTTAACGAGCCATAGGACTAATTGAACATCTTTGACCTATCGTGTTTACCGTTATTGATACAACCTATTGTTTAGGTCAAGACTAGCATTGTTCTTTGCACACGTTTACTTGTTGAAGTACTTTACTACTCGTGCACTCAAGGTGAGATCATAGTCCCACTTTTACTCTTTTTGAACTTACATTTGGGATGAGAAAACATAAACATTTCTTTACTAAGTGAACACAAGTACAGGAAAAACAAACATTCTACATACGAGTTTAGAACAAAATCCTCAATTCGATTATCATTAGTTACACTTGCCGGGTGTAAGTGAGAACTTATGTTGTATGGATCCATATGGGTTTGACAAACCCTCATTCAAACGGTTCGCTACCGTTTACGAATGAAATATATTTTCGAGAAACAGTGTATGTTCTAGCACTAAGTGATGGGGTTCAATGGAAGGAAATGTTAAGCATTGATAATTGGGTGCTCGTGAAACAAACTTTTGGAATGTATTACTATTAATTCATTGATGCAAATCTTGTGGTTCACTTGTACTTACTTACTTAAACCTATGATTTCACCAACGTTTTCGTTGACAGATTTCTATGTTTTTCTCAGGTCCTTGAACGATACATGATACATGCTTCCGCTCATTATTTTGATACTTGCATTGGATGTCGAGTATATATGCATACATGGAGCGTCTTTTGACTACTTTTAAATTGTGTCGCATAAGTTTCATTTGTACTTAAAACTTTGTATCGTAACTTGTGGTGGAACTATTCTCGTAAACTTTGAACAATCTTTACATTTGAAATGAATGCGACATATCTTTTGGTCAAACGTTGTTTTAAAGACTTATGACCACGTAACGGGACCTAAGTAGACGGCGCCGTCAAACATGATTTGGTCGGGTCGCTACAGGATAGTCATTCCAGTAGGCCTTAAGTCATTTAAACCTAGCTTTTTGAATAATGAATAGGGCATTAGGTTTACACTGGCTCCTAAGTCTGCTAATGCAATACTAATTTGGACATCTTGCAGGTAGCAAGGTACCGTAAATCTTCATGTATCTCCTAACTTAGGGGGAATACCATGTTGCAATACTAATGAGCATTCTTCACTTAAGGGGAAGCTAACTATTTCTCTTAATCTCTATTTGTTTGAAAGCAGTTCTTTGAAAAATTTAGCGCAGTTTGGCATTTCTACTAAAGCATCTACTAGTCGTACATTCAAATGCAGATTCTTGATAATATCCCAATACTTAGCGAATTGCGCTTCATGTTTTTCCTTCCTAAGCCTACCTGGGAAAGGTATGCAGGCGCGAGGAATAATTTCCGGTGCTTTTGGAGAGATAGGTTCCGGTGGATTGACAACAGGGTCAATTGACACAGGTTCCTTATCGGAAAAATCTTGTATTGGTATATTAATAGTTGTTTCCTTCCCACCTCTAGTGACTACTAGTGCATCAAACTCACTACACTCTATATCAACTTTAGTGGTTAAACGTTTGAGCGTAAGCTGAAAACTGATTATTAATTCTTCAAAAGTCTTTATCAAAATATCAAACTTATTTTGGCATTCTATGACTTGAAGGTTTATCATGTATTGCTTTTTCATAAATTCAACAAAAGTTTCCTTAGAGTGGAGAGTAGGTTTGTGTACTGGGAAGATTATATTATGATCCGAGCTATTTTGCTGTTTATGTGCCCATCTAGGGTAAGGATACCTTAGATTGGTTCTAGTAGCATCAGAATTTTTAGCAATTGGTAAACTTTGAAGAGTGAGGGTGAGATCTTGTAACCTGGATTCCAGCATTTTTACCATATGAGCGAAGACGTCATTCTTCTCAACAGCTTCATTGCTCCAATCTTCCTGTTGTGCAGCTATTGTGTCTAAGAGATTCCATGCTTCGTCTACCATTCGTGACATGAAGTTGCCTTGCGAGGCCATGTTTAGGAGAGACTTATCATCCTTGGTCAAACCGTTGTAAAGCATGCAGATTATGTCTACCAGACCTAACGAATGATTCAGACATCTTTTAAGCATTACTTTTACTCTATCCCATGCTAGACACAATGACTCATTTTCTTTTTGAGAAAAGTTTGTGATGTCATTTCTTAAACAGGTTTCTAGGGAGGTTAGACAAAATTTGTTTAAAAATCTGGTGGCTAGTTCCTCCCATGAATGTATTGAATTCGGGTTAAGTTCATCAAACCATATTAAAGCAAGTGTAGACAAAGAATATTGAAAAAGGTGAAGTTTCAAAATGTTTTTCTCGTTTTCTTCCTTCTTAAAATAGTCAACCAGACTGATAAATTTGTTTAAGTGAAAGTTTGGATCGTCAGTCGGTAATCCTTGAAATTTACTGATCATACTGCCCAATTTGATCACGTGTAAACCGATTTCAGGAATTCCTTCGGTTCCTAAGGTGATTGGTCATCCTCTTTCCTCTAAGCATGACTTCTGCATAGAAGCAAGGGTGTTTTGTTGTTCCATTTTTATATTTTCTGTTTAAAAAGACTTGAAAAGTAAGTTTTTGAACTAAAAGGATCGATAATTTAATAAAAACAATTACTCTTGAAATTCGATCGCTAACCTTATCAGATATTTAAACTAATAGGACTTCTCACAGATTACTTCGTATCTAGGTGGCCAGGCCGACTACAGAGAGGCAGGATCCTTTTGGTTCCAATATAATTGGATACTGTTCGAACAATCCAACAACCAAGTCTGTGTATAATTATCTTTCTTAGACACCACCAAACAATACTTTTGTCTGTTTAAAATCTTTCTCAATCAAAATATTTGATCCCCGGCAGCGGCCCCAGAAAACTTGATATGACTACTAAGATACGGCCGAAACGGACGATTTTATTCGTGCGGTTTTGTTAGGCTGCAGGACGTCAGATTCAATTAATCAAGGTAGCATACATTGGTTTTGTTTATTTATATTGTGCGGGGCTAAAATTTACTTTTAATTTTCTAAAATGTTGAAGTTGTAAGTTAATCTAGGGTCGTGTTTTTTAATGGATTAACGAATTGAAGATCAAATGGGTAATCGTCTTTTATTTAAATTACCTGAATAAGGGATAGTAGTTGGTTTAAGCTAATGGTCCTAATTGCGGAAAAGTAAATGAGGTGGAAGGATATCCGGTGTATGCAGATCAGGGAAATGTTGACCAAGATATTAGTTTTGGGTTAGGGAAAGGTAATTATGCTTATGTTAAGGCTATGTTTGAAATGATGTAGATCTGGTTGGATGAGCCAACTACACAGACCTACTTACCTCTAGACTCTCAGAGTTCTCTTTGAGCAGTGAAAAGTATGTCACTTGGTTGTATAATTGAAAGGTAACTATACCTCAGAGGTTATCCTCAGTAAAATACTAGGTTTATTAGTGAGTTAAGCTCTAATCCTAACCCTCGTTATCCATTTAGTTAACTGAATAACCACGTGCCGTGTTGATTGAACACTGATCACAAACGGAAGGAGTCGGTCGGTTTAAGTTGGCAAAACATTAAATGAAAACTAACAACCATTTCATCCTACTAAGGAGATTATATCAATCCAAACATTATACAGCATTATAGTTGATATACTGAAAGTAAACCAGATAGAAACCTAGTAGATAGCTAGACAGTTGATATGACTTAGTCCTAGGGCAACAATCAAACAAGAACATGCAATAGGCTTGGGTCATACAGTAAAGGCACTAACTAGATCTTAAGAGCTCTTAAGAGGTCTCTTTGGAATAGTCAATATGCATACTAGGTCATTCATGTCTCAATTCCTAAGTTCCGTGTCCTAAAAGCGCATTAGATGCCTCTCGGGAACTCCAGCCATACCGAGTTCATAGAATCTTTAGGTAAAGTATAACCAAGGGTCTTAATCCTATGAAGTAGCTAAGTTCATATAGGTGGACAAGTCCTGATCACAACCTAGGTTGGTCAATCCTTAAGATGCTAGCATACAAATCTATCAGACTCACAGGTTCAATATTACGACAGTAACCGTACTAAATTAACATAATTACGCTAACCCAAACTTCTATCATGACAACATATAGATTAATTAAGCTATCATGGTAATATCGGAATGCATTATTAAACATAAAAGGTAAGAACACATGTTTAATACAAAAGACAAGCGTTTCGGATAAAAACCTGAAAAGGCTGAAGAAATCTGCCAGAGATCACAGGGACTCACCGGGATATCCTCCAGAAAATAAAAGCTAAGCTAGCTACTACTAAAAACTAACTAAAAATCTTGAAAATATAAAGTGAATTACAAATTGAGTGTGTGTTGAAATGGATGGAAAGAGCCCTTTAAATAAACTTGGATTTTGCCAGCAAACGGCTGGCAGGCCGTTTGACAAGATCAGCTGTTTACGATGCCTGTTTTCTTGACCCATGTGGCAGGCCATTTACCATACTAATGTCCTCCTCTACACTCTCCAGGATCAAACGCCTTGGGGCTAACTGCCCTGTTGACGGCCTGTGCTGATCAGCGCTACTTTCCGATAAGTACACTCTAGGAGTCCTCCTCCTGCGAACTGGAATGCAAACGGAAGCTCCTGAACTTGGCATTTTTCCTGAATACATTCAATAAACTTGTAAGTACTAAGCGCAAGTATGGAGCTTAGTGTTAGTGCACATAGATAATATTTTTGTAAGCTGAGAATAATTGAAATAAAAATAAAGAAAATAAAAGGATAAGCAAGGGGTGCCTCCCAAGAGCGCTTTGTTTATCAAGTCGTTACATCTTGAAAATTGATCAAAGGAGAAGAGATGCTCCTCCTTGTCGTGGTCTTCTAGATAAGCTTTTAGCCGGTGGTCGTTGAAAAGCATGAATAATTTTGTATAGCTCACTCCATCTTGATCTGAATTTTCCAGCGAACTTCTTGAATAGAGAATTAAAGAGCAGAACATTATCTCCAGGAGCGAACTTTGTAGGTATCAGTTTTGCATCATGTGTCAGCTTCGTCCGTTCCTTGTAGATATATGATGTCTCATATGCTTGGTCTCTTAATTCAGTGAGTTCATTCATGAAATGCCCCGGTCATATCGATTATAAACGTTACATAATAATTGATTTCATTACGAGGTATTTGACCTCTAAATGATACATTTTACAAAAATTGCATTCGTTTTTAAAAGACAAACTTTCATTACATCGAAAGTTGACAGGCATGCATACCATTTCATAATATATCCAAACTATAAATGAGTTAATAATAATCTTGTTGAACTCAACGACTCGAATGCAACGTCTTTTGAAATATGCCATGAATGACTCCAAGTAATATCTTTAAAATGAGCAAATGCACAGCGAAAGATTTCTTTAATACCTGAGAATAAACATGTTTAAAAGTGTCAACCAAAAGGTTGGTGAGTTCATAAGTGTATCATAAAACCATAAGATTCAGTAATTTTGATAGACCACAAGATTTAAATAAGTACACCTATCTCGTGTACAAAACCATTTTTCATAATGCTTGACAGAGTAGGTTCGTATCCTTTTCTCCCCCGTAGGTTGCCTCGCGATTTTTAATAACCGTACACATATCTCGTGTACAAAATAACATACACATAACCTGTGCATAAAACCATTCTCTCTATACATTTAATGCGCATAAATAATATCCCCAAAACAGAATCCTCTCGTCTGTATAATCATATAAACCTCGAAGTACTAAACATCACACCCACTAGCTCTACTGTCTAGTGAACATTCTGGGTGGGGGTGTAAAACCCGGTAGCTACCTTTAGGATTCGCGTCAATTAGTGACAATTATAACGTCCAACTAATTCTTAGGTTACCAAGCTATAATAATCAGGGGGAAATATCTGGTATAATAACCAACAGAACTTTCTCGTCTGTATAATAATTCATTCGAGGAATGTTTTGCTTGTGTCTATCTTGTCAAACATTTATAAAAGCATTTCATGTATTCTCAGTCCCAAAAATATATATTGCAAAAGCATTTAATAAAAAGGGATCAAATGAACTCACAATACTGTATTTCGTAACAATTATTCATATGACGGCACTGAACAAGTGCAGGGTTAGTCTCGGATTCACGAACCTATATTAAGTATATATATTTATATGTTGGTCAATATCTGTCTAACAATTTAGGTCAAGTCGTAGTGTATCAAAATCCTAATGCTCGAGACCGATATGCAAAAGTCAACTTGACCCAAAATGACTTCCAAAATCTATACATGTTTATTATATAAGTTAAATATAGTCATTTTATATATTTAAATATATTTATCAGATTTTATTAGAGTAAATAATACATGTCATTTATTAATAAATAAAAATTTATATTAAAATTTATATATGATAAAAAAATACTTTTATATATATCAAGTAATAAAATTTATACAGTTCACTCAATATCATAAAAATATAGTGGTATGTATTATTAATGTAATTATATTACGTGTGGTAAAATATCTTTGTATTACCTATTTATTTGATAAAATAATATTGATAATAATAATAATGAGTAAAAGTTGTATTATTTTGTAATAATAATAATTATTATTATTATTCTACTATTAATAATAATAATAATAACAATATTTATTTAGTAATGATGATATTAATTATAATAAAATGATAATTCTAATCATGATAATTTTAATAATAACGACACTTTTTAATATTAACTGTAATAATAATAATATTTTATATAAAAATAATAATTCTATTTAAAATGATAATTTTTAATAATAATAATACTAAAATGATAATAATAATGATATTTCATAATAACAATGATATTTCTATTAAAAAGGATAATTTTAATAAAAATGATAGTTTTAATATTAATGATACTTTTAATAATAATAGTAGTGATAAAAATAATGAAAACGATATTTTTATCTAAATCAATATCTTATAATATTTCAATTTCATCATGATACTTATACTCATTATTTACTAATCGATTTGTTTAATAGCTTTTAGTCCTCTTTTATATCGCATTCATAATAATGATAATAATAGTAATCATAATAATTAGATGATACTAATATTAGTTTTAATGATAATGATACTAATAATAATTATTATAATAATACTAATGATAATACTAATAATTATTATAATGATAATAATAGTAATAATAATAATAATAATATTAATAATAATAATATTAATAATAACCTTAGTGATAATAACAATAGTATTAATAATCATAATAACAATTTTAATGATAATACTTATATTGATAACGATAATGACAATAATAATAATAATAATTAGATAATAATAATGACGATAACAATAACGACGATAGTAGTAATAATAATAATAATAATAATAATAATAATAATAATAATAATATTAGAATTAATGATAATTCAGTTGACCATATCTTTTAATCCATTCATCGAAACAACACGATTTCTAAAAGAAAAGTTATTAATTTTTCGCCAGCTTTCCAACGACATGCATATCATATACCTTATCTCAGTAGCATATGTATCAAATTCGTGATTTATCATAAACTATTTAATGACGAAATTAAGCATACAAGCATGCATAATGATATATACTCGAGCACTAGTCAGTGATACCCTATTAATATATAAAAGATAAGATATGAATGCTCACGTATCAATATTGTGATTCAATATTGTAGAAAAAGTACGCGGACGCAACGGAAATGATAAACACTAGATTGACCTCACGAACAATATCCCCAAATAATACCCATAACCTCCATAGCTATAACCCATAATTTCCTTAGCTTTATCTCGTTTGAAAACTTATTTTAAAATCGCCTGAACGTAACTCCGTCGTAGTATTTTATGTATACTAATGATATCTTGAAATAATGTGGAGTAAATATATATATGTAAATCGATTGAGAGAGTTTAGAGAAATATATTTTCAAGTTTCTATGAAATAATGAAATCTATTAAATTCTATTTATAATAGATTTTTGAATTATTAAAGTGAATTATTAAAGTATTTTTTTTAAAGTATGAATTATTAAAGTGAATTATTAAAGTATGAATTATTAAAGTGAATTATTAAAGTATGAATTATTAAAGTGAATTATTAAAGTTAAAGTAAAGTAAACGTAAAGTAAAGTAAAGTTAAAGTATAGTAAAAGTATAAAACTATGTACATATAATACACGTATAAATATATATAATATTAATTTAAATCGTTATATATATTTAATAAAATAAAATATAAATATCGTTATCTTTATCATACTGGTTAAGTAACGAGTTGTCAAAAGTGGTTCTAGATATTTATAAAAGTTATATACATTTTAAAGAAGATGTGATACTCCAAACGTTATATATAAATATTTTCTAACCATATATTTTGAAACGTTGTAAAATATATTATTGTTTTGTAATGTAATTTTTTACGTTTTGTATTTGAAATCTATTTGAAAACTTATCATTTATATTAATAGTTTTTAATTTGTTTTTCTAACTTTATATATTCAAATTACATTATAAAATAACAACGTTTTAATAACAAAGTTCTTTTAGATTGAAAAACATTTTCGTACCTTTGACGCTAAATCAAATAAATATTATAAAGTTTAGTTTTCTAAAACTAATTATATTCAAATCACATAATCTATTACTAGAACTTATGTTTATTTTAAATCCTAATAAGTTTGTATTAAACTTACTTGGTAATAATCGAATGTTACTCTATTTTACTAATTGTATTCGAAACCACTTATATAAATATTTAATATACTTTGTCTATATATATACACGTTTAAACTAACATGTTTTATTACAAAGATATTATCTAAAACAAGTAAGTATAATGCTATACGTTTAATACTTCGTTAAGGTTTCCAAGTCATATTCTTAATAATAGATTTCATTACTTAATAACTTATTTTCATATCAACCAAAATGTTTAATATTTTATTAATATTTATTAATTTATTATTCACACATATATATACATATATACATATCTATTTACAAATAATGTTCGTGAATCGTCGGGAATAGTCAAAGGTTAATTGAATGTATGACAATATTTCAAAATTTTTAAGACTCGAGATTATAGACTTTGCTTATCGTGTCGAAATCATATAAAGATTAAGTTTAAATTTGATCGGAAATTTTCAGGTCGTCACAATTCATCTGCATCTTACGATGCCTGGCGGTTACTGAAGGATCGAGGTTACAGGTTTTCAGTGCTGATAATGCTCCAAATGAACATATATTTAGTCGCAATATCATCCAAATATGTAAAGTTTTTAGTTGTAATTATTCTATTTTTAAGTTGTAATCGTTTAAATAAATAAATGTGAAGACGAAGCACGAAGATTAAAGAATTGAAGAAAAAGTGCCACTAAAGCTTGAAAAGTGCCACTAAAGCCATAGTGCACTCAAAAGCGCCACTAAAAGTGAGTTAAAGAATTGTACGGATTTTGGGAGTTAAGGAAAATAGTTTTTGGTGCAAATTACAAATTACGAAACATAAAGTACAACATATTAAAGCATACGAAAAGACGTTCGAAAATCCGAAACTGAGACATAAACTGAGCATCACCCTACGACTCAACGGGCCTAAAATTACAAGTCTACTATGCACAAGAATATAATATAATATATATTATTATATATTATTATATATATTATATTATATATTATTAAAATTCAGCAGCCGCCCACGTTTTAAACTCAACTGGAACTGTACAAGGCGGCCAAAAGTTTGGCCAAGTCTATAAAAGCCACAAGTTTTCGGACGAGTAAACACACACCTCTTCACATATTTTCTCTCTTTCTTTCTGTAATATATATTTATAATAATTAAGTTATAATTAAGATTAATAATAAGTTATGGTTTAGTTGGGTTATTGTAAGAAATTTTTACGGGTTTTAAAGTCGAAGCTCTGTCCGTGTAACGCTACGCGATAAATAATCACTGTAAGCTATGTTCTTCCTTTTTAAATTAATGTCTCGTAACTAAGTTATTATTATGCTTATTTAAGCCGAAGTAATCGTGATGTTAGACTAAATATTAAAGACGGGGTTATTGGATTTTGTACCATAATTAGGTTTTGGACAAAAGACCGACACTTGTGAACATTGGACTATCGACTATTAATAGATGGGGGTATTGTCTAATCGAATGATAACTCATTGGAATCTGTCGAAAATATCTTCAAATTTGTTAATCTAATAATTATTAAATGATTATGCATGTCCTATTTAGTGACGTTTCTACGACATCTTTTACAATCATTTAATTAATTATTCGGGTTGGGTAATTGATTATTCAAACTGATCAAGTGGGTAAATTAATATTCATATCTCATTAAAACAGGGGTTGATTACATACAAGGGTAATTGGTGTAATTGTTAACAAAGTATTAAAACCTTGGATTACACGCAGTTGATAACCTGGTGTAATTATTAACAAAGTATTAAAACCTTGTTACAGTTTGAATCCCTAATTAGTTGGAATATTTGACTTCGAGAATACGGTTAATTTGACGAGCATTTTATAATTATGATCGATGGACTATTATGGGCAAAAACTAGATAGGTTTCAAATAATCCAGGACAAAAGACAATTAACCCAGAGTAATAAATTAAAATCAAAATGTCAAACATCATGATTACGGAAGTTTAAATAAGCATAATTCTTTTATTGTATTAATCATCGTACTTTTAATTATTGTCATTTTATTATTCGCAATTTTATATATCGTCATTTAAATATTGTTATTTATTTTACGCACTTTAATTATCGTCATTTATCTTTACGCTTTATTAAAAATCGACAAACCGGTCATTAAACGGTAAACCCCCCATTTTATAATAATATTACTACTTATATATATATATATATATATATATATATATATATATATATATATATATATATATATATATATATATATATATATATATATATATATATAGCTCTATAAAAATATAGTACATAATCATTAGCTCCCTGTGGAACGAACCGGACTTACTAAAAACTACACTACTCTACGATTAGGTACACTGCCTATAGTGTTGTAGCAAGGTTTAGGTATATCCCATCCGTAAATTAATTAAAACTTGTATCATATTGTATAATATTTTGTAGTAAAAATAATAGTATTTCGTATACCACCGCTCGCACATCAAGTGCCCAGAGAGCTTTATACTCTCGTTCTAGCGAAAGGTGACAGCTTTTCAATAGATCATGCGGTAGGGTGTAGTTCCTAGAGGATTCTTGTAAGCAGTCCGTAATGCCCACAGAGCATCGTCTAGTTTCTCGGCCCATTTATTTCCATGATGGCCGACGGTGTGTTCTAGAATTCTCTTGAGTGCTCTGTTGGTGACCTCTGCTTGTTCGTTAGTCTGCGGATGGTAGGTAGTGAACATTTTGTGGGTAACTCAGTATTGTTGCATCACCTTCATAAATTGGGTATTGCAGAAGTGTGTGCCTCTATCACTTATTATAGTGCGGGGATCTCCAAACCGGTAGAAGAGTCTCTTCAGGAAGTTGGTGATGACCTTGGCATCATTGGTTGGAAATGTTTGGGCTTCGACCCATCTGGAAACGTAATCTACTGCTATGAGGACATATTCTTTCCCATTAGACTTCGGGAATGGCCCCATAAAGTCTAATCCCCATTAGGGATGGCAATGGATTGGATATGGATCGGGTGATGCCGTATTCATATCCATATTCATTTAGTTTTTGTTCATCCATATCCATATCCATTTAGTTTCAGGTCATCCATCCATATCCATATTCAATGGATTAAGTGGGTTAATGGATATCCAATGGATATTAATAAAATGTTATAATATTTTCTAATATGCGATTAAAATAAAAACGCAGTATATCAAAAATAAATATAAATGACATGATTAAAATATGTATATAAGAATATGTAAATTGTAAGTTTATTTTGTTAGATATACGTGTTTTATTGTAATATATAATAGTTATTTCATTATAGTGTTTAAAGCAAAATGTAAATCTAATGGTAAATGAACTTGTAATAGTAAATATGCAAGCATATATCTGTATTTATGTATTTGTATATGTATTTCGGGTGGTAATAGATATATCCATGGATGAAACTTTTCATCCATGTCCATATCCATATCCATTTAGGTTCATTCATATCCGTATCCATATCCATTTAGGGTCATCCATATCCATCATGAAGCGGGTGGATCGGGTGGATATCCACCGGATCGGGTGGTCATTGCCATCCCTAATCCCCATATATCGAAGATCTCGCAAGCTTGGATATTAGTCCGAGGCATCTCATTCTTCATAGAGATAATACCTTGCCTTTGGCATGCGTCGCAACGTTCTATAAGCTCTTGCGCATCTCAGAATATAGAAGGCCAATAAAATCCTGATTCGTAGACTTTTCTTGCTGTTAAATTTGCTCCATGATGACCCCCGGTTGGTCCGTGGTGACTTTGGTAAAGAATCCCTGCTGCTTGTTTTTCATCTACGCACCTCCTGATTATCTGATCAGGGTAAATTCTAAACAGCTACGGATCTTTCCAGTAGTAGTACTTAGTGATAATGCTAAAAACGAACATATATTTCATAGCATTATTCCTCAAGAAAGACAAGCTTTTAGTTGCAATTGTTCTATTTACAAGTGATATTCGTTTAAATAATAAAAGGTGAAGACAAAAGACAGATTCGACGAATTGAAGACGCAAACGACCAAAAAGCTCAAAAGTACAAAAGACAATCAAAGAGGTTCCAATTATTGATAAGAAACGTCTCGAAATTACAATAGTACAAGATTCAAAACGCAAAGTACAA
Organism: Rutidosis leptorrhynchoides; assembly: GCF_046630445.1. NCBI lineage: Eukaryota > Viridiplantae > Streptophyta > Magnoliopsida > Asterales > Asteraceae > Rutidosis > Rutidosis leptorrhynchoides. The sequence goes on from NC_092334.1 coordinate 548,935,767, forward strand.
AATATAAAATTGTACGCAAGGACGTTCGAAAATCCGGAACCGGGACCAGAGTCAACTCTCAACGCTCGACGCAACGGACTAAAAATTACAAGTCTACTATGCACAAGAATATAATATAATATATAAATAATTATATTAATTATTTATATTTTATATTTATATATAAAATCCGTCGGCAAGAAAGACTCCAAAAGATGTGAGCTGTAATTTCAATCTCCGCGACTCGCGGAGTTTGAAGGCCAAAAGGGCCGCGAGTCGCGGAGCCCCAAAAATCGAAATTCCCTATAAAGCCAACCGAATTCTGATCACAATTCATATTTTTTTCTTCTCTTATCATACGTAAAATTTATATATATATATATATATATATATATATATATATATATATATATATATATATATATATATATATATATATATATATATATATATAATTTATATTTTAATTTTAATTCTAATAATAAGGGTATGTTAGCGAATGTTGTAAGGGTGTAAGTCGAAATTCTGTCCGTGTAACGCTACGCTATTTTTAATCATTGTAAGTTATGTTCAACCTTTTTATATTAATGTCTCGTAGCTAAGTTATTATTATGCTTATTTAAAACGAAGTAATCATGATGTTGGGCTAATTACTAAAATTGGGTAATTGGGCTTTGTACCATAATTGGGGTTTGGACAAAAGAACGACACTTGTGGAAATTAGACTATGGGCTATTAATGGGCTTTATATTTGTTTAACTAAATGATAGTTTGTTAATGTTAATATAAAGATTTACAATTGGGCGTCCCTATAAATTACCATATACACTCGATCGGACACGATGGGCGGGGTATTTATATGTACGAATAATCGTTCATTTAACCGGATACGGGAATGGATTAATAGCCACTAGAATAATTAAAACAGGGGTGAAATTACATTCAAGGGTAATTGGTGTAATTGTTAACAAAGTAGTAAAACCTTGGTTTACACGCAGTCGATAACCTGGTGTATTCATTAAACAAAGTATTAAAACCTTGTTACAATTCGAATCCCCAATTAGTTGGAATATTTAACTTCGGGTATAATAATAATTTGACGAGGACACTCGCACTTTATATTTATGACTGATGGACTGTTATGGACAAAAACCAGACGGACATATTAAATAATCCAGGACAAAGGACAATTAACCCATGGGCATAAAACTAAAATCAACACGTCGAACATCATGATTACGGAAGTTTAAATAAGCATAATTCTTTTATTTCATATTTAATTTCCTTTATTTATTGTTATTTAATTGCACTTTTAATTATCGTACTTTTTAATTATCGCAAGTTTATTTTATCGCACTTTTATTATTCGCAATTTCATTATTTACTTTACGCTTTAATTTAAGTCTTGTATTTATTTTATATTTTACATTAGGTTTTAACTGCGACTAAAGTCTTAAAATCGACAAACCGGTCATTAAACGGTAAAAACCCCCCTTTATAATAATAATATTACTTATATATATGTTTGTATTTTTAATAAAAGTAAACTAATATAGCGTTGAGCTTTGTTTAAAGATTTCCCTGTGGAACGAACCGGACTTACTAAAAACTACACTACTGTACGATTAGGTACACTGCCTATAAGTGTTGTAGCAAGGTTTAAGTATATCCATTCTATAAATAAATAAATATCTTGTGTAAAATTGTATCGTATTTAATAGTTTTTCCTAGTAAAATTAATAACTATTTTATATACACCTCGCATAACATCAAGTATTTTTGGCGCCGCTGCCGGGGACTCTCTTAAACGCCGGAAGCGCAACGCTAATATAATAAAAAAAAAAAAGATTTTTAGTTAACTTTTATTAAAATTCGTTTTTGTAAAAATACGTTTTAATTATTCAAAAATATAAAAAGAAAAAACAAAAATATAAGCATTTTTAAGATTTTGTTAAATATTTAAGTTTTATAAGTTTCTTTATCTTTATTTTAGTTTATAATAATATAAATTTTATTAAATATCTTTTATTTATATAAAAATAGAAAACAGAAAATAAAAATAAATAAATAAAGAAAAAACGCGTCGAAGATTAAATCTGTCAACTGAATTTCTGAACCCCGCGACTCGCGGGGTTTTCTTCATTAATTACCGCGACTCGCGGAGGGTATCTGACACCACCGACAGAACCCTAAATCTGTATTAATTACGGAGTATTTATTAATTATTATTAATATAAACCCTAATTATGTATTATTATAATAATTAATTTTATTTTTACTTTTACTTTTTATTTAATTTATGTATTTAGTATTAATTAGTTTTAATTAAATTGTAAAATTAGTAGTTTTATTAAATAAATAATATAAAAATAATATTTTTATAAAAATTGTACTTTTTACAACTTTTTGTATATTTTTATATTTTGTCCCTTTTTAATCGTTGTAGCATAACTTTTGTATTTTTAAGCTCATATTTAATTTTAAACTTAGTTTTTGCCATAGTTATTTTTACTCCTAGATTTTTAGGCTTTGCCGTAGAATTCCTTAAGTGCTTTTTCTTTAGACTAAGATTTAGGTACTTTAGAATTTTGCGACGCCTTTTTAAGTTTTAGTTTCTTTTTAAGTTATTTCCATTTGGGATTTAGTTTTTCCTGTAAGCTTTAATATTTTTAGACCTTTTACTATGTACCAATTATCATTCCAATTAGTAATTTCAATTTGCGATTATAATTTTAAGTTAGTTGTAGTAATAAGGTTAGGTTAGTCAAGTATTTTTAAGTTTTTATAAGTTTCTTTTATTTTTCCGTCACCTTTTATTTTTCAACCATTTTTCTTTTTCGACCTTTTGCGACGAACTCTTTTTCTCTCTTATTTCTCGCCATTCTAGTTTTTAGGACTTAGAATTTTTTCTACTTCTTATCTAAATTTCTTAAAATTACGAAAATTTATTTTAAGTGGTTAAATTGATAGACATCAAAATTTTCTGGTTCGTAGTAATAGTTGGATTTGTACGTGGACCGGGTTATTGGAGCCAAACAGTCCTCAATTATATTGAGACCAAACGAATACTGCCCCTCTGCTGCATCTTTTGGCTATTCGAAACGTGGGCAAAATCAGAAAAGTCTATTGATTGGATAACTTATTATAATTTTTCTTTCCTTTTTAAAACTAATAGGATATTCAGTGAATGCACCGAGCAAGACGTTCATCACCTTTTGTACGTTCACCACCTGTAACTAGATCAAGACATTTAGCAAATATTACCGCCGTTGATTTTTCTTTAGAATCGCCATCTAGTCAACCAAGTACTTCAACTCAAATTTCCGATAATCCAGTTTTTGAAACAAACATCACAATTGAGAATCCGGAAAATATTCAGGAACGGTTCGTAGATCCTGAACCATTAAACTTTCCTCCGGAACCACCAATCATTCAAACAGAGATTATTGAGGAACGAACCATTAAATCAGAATCATCTAGTGATACCGATTCAACAAGTTCTATTATGAAGAAAACCGAAACTGATGCTTACAAAATTATTGATAATACTGCTTCCCACTCACATGAGTGGCACCAAGAAAAAGACATCATTAGATCATCTAAAGCAGCTAGAGTCGATTCTAGCCATGACTTAGATTCCATTTCCGCAAAGATAGATGCTGTGGAGAGACGAATGGAAAAGATGACTAAGGATATTCATTCAATACGAATTAGTTGTGAGCAGTGTGGAGGACCACATTTGACAAAAGATTGTCTCAGTATTGAATTAACAATGGAACAAAGAGAGAATATTTCATACATAAACCAAAGGCCTGGAAATAATTATCAGAATAATTATCAACCGCCAAGACCGATTTACAATCAAAACCAGAATTATAACCGAAATATTCCATACAACAACCAACAAGGTCCTAGCAATCAACAAGTATCCAATAATACTTATAATCAGCAAAGACCGAATTTTCAAAACAAACCACCACAACAAACCGATGATAAAAAGCCGAATTTAGAAGATATGATGACGAAGCTAGTTGAAACTCAAACGCAGTTTTTCACATCTCAGAAACAAACTAATGAACAAAATGCTCAAGCATTTAGAAATCAACAAGCTTCTATTCAAAATCTGGAACAAGAAGTAAGTAACCTAGCAAGGTTAATAGGTGAAAGAAAACCGGGAAGTCTACCTAGTGATACAAATGCTAACCCCCGGAATGAAACAGCTAAAGCCATTACCACAAGAAGTGGTACAACACTTAAACCACCTGAAATACCTGTAACTTCTGATGAAGCCATTCCTACTCCACAAGAACCACAACCTGATCAAGATAAGGAAAAAGAACCGGTAGTTGAAAAAGTTAATGAAGATAACACAGTTAAGGATAAACCTTATGTTAAACCATATCAACCACCACTTCCTTACCCGAGTAAAATGAAGAAAGAAAAACTTGAAGCCGAGCAATCCAAGTTCTTGGATATGTTTAAACAGATAAATGTAAATCTTCCTTTCATTGATGTGATTTCAGGAATGCCAAGATATGCTAAATTCTTGAAAGATCTAATCTCAAATAGAAAGAAAATGGAAGAACTCTCGGCTGTTACTATGAATGCTAATTGTTCAGCAGTGCTGTTGAATAAGATACCAGAAAAACTATCTGATCCAGGAAGTTTCACAATTCCATGTTTTCTGGGTAGTCTTAGTTCAATAGAAGCATTGGCAGACTTAGGTGCTAGTATAAATCTAATGCCGTATTCACTATACGCTAAACTAGACCTTGGAGAATTGAAACCAACAAGAATAAGCATACAACTAGCCGATAGATCAATAAAATATCCTAGAGGGATAATGGAGAACATGCTAGTTAAAGTTGGTACTTTAGTATTTCCAGTAGATTTTGTTGTTTTGGACATGGAAGAAGATTCTCAAGTTCCTCTCATATTAGGAAGACCATTCTTAAACACGGCTAAAGCAATGATAGACGTGTTCGGTAAGAAACTGACCCTAAGTATAGAGGATGAGAGTGTTACCTTTTCAGTTGATAGAGCAATGCAACAACCACAATCTGCAGATGATACATGTTATTATATTCAAACTATAGATGCACATGCAGAATTATTAGAAGAATTTCCAGAATTACAAGGAACAGGAGAATGTTCTTTAGGAGAAGGTAATGAACCAATTGATGAAGCTGAAATGTTAGCTACACTTATAGCTAATGGATATGAACCAACAACAGAAGAAATTCAAATGCTAAAAGAAGAAGACAGATATCGATATAAATCATCGATAGAAGAACCTCCGAAATTAGAGTTAAAGCCACTTCCAAACCATTTGGAATACGCTTATTTACATGGTGAATCTGAATTACCTGTAATAATATCGTCTTCTCTTACTGAAAATGAGAAATCACAACTCATTTCTGTGTTGAAAGCCCATAAACCAGCCATTGCATGGAAGATTCATGATATTAAAGGAATAAGTCCTTCGTATTGCACACATAAAATCCTTATGGAAGAAGGTCATAAAACGTATGTGCAACGCCAACGAAGACTAAATCCTAATATGCAAGATAAAGTTAAGATAGAGATTATTAAACTGCTAGATGCAGGTTTGATATATCCAATTTCTGATAGTCCATGGGTAAGCCCAGTTCAATGCGTGCCTAAGAAGGGTGGCATGACTGTCATTACAAATGAAAAAAATGAGCTTATTCCTACTAGGACTGTAACAGGATGGCGTGTATGTATTGATTATAGAAAATTAAATGACGCCACCAGAAAAGATCACTTTCCCTTACCTTTCATAGATCAAATGTTGGAAAGATTAGCCGGAAATAGTTACTATTGTTTTCTAGATGGATTTTTCGGATATTTTCAAATTCCAATAGCACCCGAAGATCAAGAGAAAACCACATTCACGTGCCCTTATGGTACTTTTGCTTACAAACGCATGCCATTTGGACTTTGTAACGCCCCTGCAACCTTTCAAAGGTGTATGATGGCGATTTTTCACGACATGATAGAAGAATGCATGGAAGTATTCATAGAAGAATGCATGGAAGTATTCAGTCTTCGGTGATACATTTAAATCATGTCTAGTTAATCTGGAACGAATGCTAATTAGATGCGAACAATCAAATCTAGTACTTAATTGGGAGAAATGCCATTTCATGGTTAAAGAAGGCATCGTTCTTGGACATAAAATTTCAAAAGAAGGAATTGAAGTGGATAGAGCTAAAGTAGATGTAATTTCTAAACTTCCACATCCCACCAATGTTAGAGGAGTTAGGAGTTTTCTAGGGCATGCCGGTTTTTACCGACGTTTCATAAAAGATTTTTCTAAAATTGCCACTCCTATGAATAAACTCCTAGAAAAGGATGCGCCATTCATCTTTTCAGATGAATGTATCAAATCTTTTAATATTCTTAAAGAGAAACTCACTAATGCGCCGATCATGATAACACCAAATTGGAATCTACCATTTGAACTAATGTGCGATGCAAGTGATTTTGCAATGGGAGCCGTTTTAGGACAAAGGATTGAAAAACGATTTCAACCTATATATTATGCTAGTAAGACGTTACAAGGAGCACAAACAAACTATACAACTACTGAAAAAGAACTCCTTGCTATTGTCTTTGCTTTTGACAAATTTCGATCATATCTCGTTCTAGCAAAAACGGTGGTCTATACCGACCATTCTGCTCTTAGATACCTATTTTCAAAACAAGATGCTAAACCAAGATTAATCCGTTGGATCTTACTCTTACAAGAGTTTGATATTGAAATCCGAGATAAAAGAGGAGCAGAAAATCTCGCCGCTGATCATCTTTCTCGTCTTGAAAATCCCGAATTAGAAGTTCTAAATGAATCGGCCATACAAGACAACTTTCATGATGAATATCTATTGAAGATAGATTATAAAGAAATCCCATGGTTTGCAGACTATGCAAACTACTTAGTTTATGGATTCCTTGAAAAAGGATTATCGTACCAAAGACGAAAGAAATTCTTCAGTGATATAAAACACTATTTCTGGGAAGATCCACATCTGTTTAAAAGTTGTCCCGATGGAATAATACGCCGATGTGTATTTGGAGATGAAGCTAGTAAAATTTTAAACCATTGTCACACAGGACCAACAGGAGGGCATTATGGGCCTCAACTAACAGCAAGAAAAGTTTATGAAGCTGGATTCTATTGGCCTACAATTTACAAAGACGCACACCTTCTTTGCAAATCCTGTGATGCTTGTCAAAGGGCCGGAAAAATAAGTCAACGTGATGAAATGCCACAAAATGTCATCCAAGTATGTGAAGTATTTGACATTTGGGGTATTGACTTTATGGGTCCATTTCCAAAATCTCATAATAATCTATATATACTCGTAGCCATTGATTATGTATCTAAATGGGCGGAAGCACAAGCTCTCCCAACTAACGATGCACGAGTTGTAGTCAACTTTTTAAAACGTCTTTTTGCAAGGTTTGGAACACCGAAAGCTTTAATAAGTGATCGGGGTACACATTTCTGTAATAATCAACTTGAGAAAGTTCTTAAAAGATATGGAGTAACTCATAAAATCTCCACCGCATATCATCCACAAACAAGTGGACAAGTTGAAAATACAAACCGAGCTTTAAAACGTATTCTAGAGAAAACCGTAGGATCAAATCCGAAGGAATGGTCCATTAAATTGGAGGATGCACTCTGGGCTTTTAGAACAGCCTACAAAACTCCAATTGGAACCACACCTTTTAGACTTGTTTATGGAAAAGCATGTCATCTTCCAGTAGAAATTGAACACAAAGCATTTTGGGCTTTGAAGACATGTAATCTTGATTTACATGAAGCCGAACGTCTACGATTAAGTCAACTAAACGAATTAGAAGAATTAAGACATGAAGCATACGAAAATTCGTTAATCTATAAGGAAAGAACGAAGAAATGGCATGATAAAAGAATCAGAAGTTCAAAAGAATTTAAAGAAGGAGACAGAGTTCTTCTTTTCAATTCACGATTCAAGCTATTTCCTGGAAAATTGAAATCAAGATGGTCTGGACCATTCATAGTCAAAAGAGTTTTCCCATACGGAACGATAGAATTGATAAATTCAAATGGGATTGAATTTAAAGTTAATGGTCACAGAGTTAAACACTACATAGATAGTCCGATGGAATTCGACAATGAAGTTAATCACAATTTCGACACCACAGCTAACTAAGTGTGGGGAGAATCAAGTCTTTAAAGGATAATATGTATTTCTGTTAGAGTTAGATTGTCTGTTTTCATGTAGTTCTCGAAAATGGAACCCGAATGGTCTTTCCCTAGCAGACCCTAAAGAACTAGTCTTCTCCCCCCATTCTGAATTTTTATTTTTTTTAGGTTTTTACGAAATGAAGACTGCCTGTGAACTAAACCATGGTCTAATGCTACACGCTTTGATCACTAAACGTAATAATGACATACTCCCGAGTGAAATAGTATCAGTAATCAGAGAAAGAATGGACGGAGTTAGAAAAGAATCCAGATGCGAAGATAATAAGTTACAATTTGGTAAAGGAAAATCAAAATCCGCAGCGAAAAGAAGAGCACGACACCTAGAACGATGTCACAAATGCGGAAAATGGTCACATGGAGGTAAATGTTCAAATAATCAAACCTATTCAAATACCGAATTTGTTACTTTATGCAGAGACGGACCGTTCATATGTTTAGAAGAAAAGACACTGAATGCTCGAGGTTACGCCTATGCAGCCATGGAAAACCAATTAAACCGACTATCTTTTGAATGGGATAGATCATATAACTAAGAAATCTATTTCACAGGTATGTCTGTACAGTTTTTATTTTTATTTTTAACCTTTTGATAATAAACGCTAATTTGTTTGCTAAAAAGTATTAAATTGGTATTGAATAAAATTAGGTTTGGCGACCGAAATTATTGATATCATTCAAAAATTTATTACATCACTGCGAAATTTAACGTTTATTCTTAAGGTATAAATATCTTTAATCAATCAACCCAAAATATTTTAAAAATTCGTCATGAGTTAAATTAGGTCTTGGAACCGAAATTACTTTACCGAAAAGAGGGGCGCATATTTTTGATAATATTTGATTGATTAAAGTGGGATAAAAAGACAAAAAGATTTTTAATTTTATTTTTACCATATTTTTAAAATTAATATTTAAATCTTAAATTAATATTGTAAACTTTGTAAAAACAATATATTTAAAATTGTAAATATTTGAAAAATTAATATAAGTTTGATATGAATTTATAAATTTTTAAATTAAGTTTGGTGTGAATTTTTAATTTTTAAAATATAAATTTTTAATTTTATATATTTCAAATTTTAAGTTTGGTGTGAATTTTTAATATTAATTTTGAATTTCATATTTAAGTTGTGTGAATTTAAAAACAAAAACTTACTTTATCTCATTAAGTTAAGAATATGATTTTTAAAATTCGTCGTAAGTTGAAGACTAGGTCTTTGAACCGAAATTGCTTTACCCGAGGGAGGGACGAGAACTTTTATTATCATTATTTTTAATCTTATTGAATTAGAGTATGCCAAAAACATTGAAAAAACCCAAAAATCTTAGCTTTTAAAACAATCGCTACAAAAAGACAAATTTTAAAATTTTGTCGAGGGACGGACTAGGACATCGATCCGAAACGACCTCGTCCTAAATAACAAGGGAAACAAAATTTTAAAATTAATTACTTAATTGTTTTAATAAGTTAATGATTATAAAAAAAAAAAAAAAATACCAAACTCCGCGACTCGCGGAGTTTGGAGGGTAAATCCCCGCGACTCGCGGGAGGACCGGATTACAGAAAAAAAAAGTAAGAGCTGCAACAGCTCAGTTTCACACTCCACACCCAAAAATACTGCGAACATAACCCCGAAAAACCACCCAAAAACACCCCAAAAATCCCAATTTTTAACCGTTAATCACCAAATTTTTTGCTAAAATCATGTTGAGAAGGATGCTATCTAAGAATTACTCAAGAAAAACGGTAAATTTCTACACCTAAACACCATTTAATTCGAAATTTGGTGTTCTTGAGCAATTTTGTCCCCAAATTGATTTTGATGCTTTTTAGTGTAATTAGACTTAAATTGTTTATGTATTATGCTTGTATAACCTAGATTGATGCTGTTTAACATGATTAGAAGCCTTAAACTTTAAATTTTGAATAATCTAGGGTTTGTGTTCTTGAGCAAATTTGGGGCTTTTTGATATAAACAGGTTATGGCCGATTTTTGTCATGAATTGTTGCTAAATTGAGTAGTGTAACATGTCTAGGTAGTTAAATGATCCAAACTTTGAGCCTAAACATGATTTTGAGAATTAAAGTGGACTTTTTCAAGTCTAAAATTCATGAACTTGATTTTTGAAAGATAATGCCATTTGAGACTTGTTTGATTGTTAGTAATGATTATTTTGACATGTTATTTGAGTTGAATGCTTATGAACTTGGCGAAAATTTTCGTATATGCTTATTTGAAAAAGTGTAGATTTGATAAAAATGTGAAAATAAGCTTAAGTTTGATATAAATTGATAATGTCATTGTAATTATTTTGATTGATGATTTTGCTGACACTAATGCATATTTGGATGCACAAAAATTGTGTTTGATGTGTTTTGCAGAATGAAAGGGGTGAATCTTCATCCCAAGCCCGCAATGCTCCTGCTGAGAATTTGGAACAACAGGAGGTGGATAACTACTACAAGCAGGATATACCTCATCCAGTCATGACCTTTTCCGATATGCACTTGGAAGAGTTGCACCCGAACCTGAGATTTGACAGACTTTGGATAGATTATCCAAAATATCAACGGGGTTTGCATACTCTTCATTCTAAGGTTGTTGAGGTACCGAGGGTCATAGAATGGGGACCCTTAGAAGCTGTAGAATTGGCCGAGCCAATTAGGGAATTACTTGTACAGAGGTATGGTAATTCTTCTTTTAATGACTGGATATGTTTATTCACCATACGTAGACCTGTATATAAAGTATGGTGTGAAGAATTGTTATGTAGTATAGAGTTGAATGATCGGGTAGCTAGTTTAACCGATCATTCTTTTATTAGATTTTTGTTAGGCGGTTCGATGCGCCACATGTATTTACTAGACATGGCTCAGGCTTTACGTATATATACGCCTGAGGAGTTAGCGTCTGCCGATTGTAGAGGATTGATACTAAACGGTAGAAAGATAGATGAGAATTTTGATACACACGGTGTGTGGAGTCAAATGACAAGCCATCACCGTTTCAAAGGGGGAAATTACTCTTATTTGGATATAGATAGAGCCGAATTAAGAGTGATACATAGGTTTTTAGCTAATTCGATTACACAAAGGGGTAAGAACAAAGAAAAAGTAAATGAACAGGATTTATTTTACCATATGTGTATTCGAGACCCACAAAGCGCTGTAAGTATACCATATTGTGTGGGTTATTATTTATCAGCTATGGTTCGGGGGATGCGACCACATAGCATAATAGGAGGTGGTATTTTTATTACTTTGATTGGTGAATATCTCGGTGTGGATATAAGTCGGGGGGGATTATTACTAGAAGAGCCGGAACCCCGCGATACTATAGGTTTAAATGTATACCATGGTGCGAAAGTTTTGAAGAGGCGAAATAACGCCGCAGTACGATACCATGGTAGACATCCACAGGTGGAGAGAAACCAGCAACAAGGTAATGTAGGAGGGGGGAATGAGATGCAAGAAATGCATAGGTTTATAGCTTCTCAGGAATACGAAAATGCTAGACAGAGAGCATTTGAAGATTGGCAAGTTCATCAGAACCAGATCATAGCTCATTGCCAACATATAGGTAGAAACTATATTCCTACACCGAAACCCATCTTCCCTCCTTGGTCTATAGAGATGCAGCCACCATATCCTACGTATGACCCTGCCGAAGCATTCTATAGCACTTATGGTTATGCCTGGAACCCCTATTGGTACCAATATCATCCTTAGTTTACTTATTATTTTTTTTATTTTGTAATTTGTAATTATTGATACATTTAATATTTTTGTTAATATTGTAATCATTTTTATAATTATCTAACTTTTATTCTTAGATTTTAATAATTTTTGAATGTGGGGTAATATACCAAACTTCAAAAATATGTATATATGTTTGCAGTTTATCTTACGTACACAACAGGGTAAAACAACGCATTTTCAAAGACTGGCATTAAGTTCAGCAAAAGCAACTAATTTTGACGACAAGATGCAAAATATATGTGAAATAACAACAAGACGGAATGAACAAATGATGTGCACCATTTATCATTCAGCAAACAAACGCCAATATAATTGGAAACTTTGGTAAAAATTTAATCATTTTCACACTAATCACCCTCAATAATTTAAATTGTTACTGATTTCTTGCAAATTAGGGCATTGCAAGATCTTAAGTGTGGGAAGGGGTTAAATTCTTTCGGATTTTAAAATTTTTATCTTAAACACTTGGTTACCATTAAAAATACTAGTAAAGCAGTAGTTGTATTAGAATCTAGTGCTCTCTGATAATAAAGAACAGCCCTAGTCTTATATACTGACTACCCAATTCTAGTAAAATTTTTCAAAATTTTCAATTAAATGAATTCAAAATCATGTTTATACATATTTATGAACGATAAAACTAGGTTTTAACACCGAAATTATTGTTACCTCGGAAAGGACATAAATTAAGAAACAAACTAAAATGTTAAAATTCATTTAAAATGGAATAGAGGACGATAAAAAGGAAAATAAAAGCCAAGTGTGGGAAAATTTACCAAGTTATTTTAAACATATGTCACATATATCTGTAACAAATAACTGAAAATACTTTTGCTTTGAACTAAACTAAATGTTTTACCCAATGAAAGAAAAGAAGAGATGGATCTACACGATGAATCAATTCCATCATTAAAAGGAAGTAAAGTCTTCCGAAAAAGAAACGCGCTTCTTGATTTAGGTCATGAAGTTGTCGTCCAGACCAGCTGTAGGTTGACGAAAAATCTAGAAAAGTCATCTCTAAAATCAGCAGGAAATCCACGGACCTCAGCATCAAACAGGGTCGCCATGTGGTCGGATTTATCCTAACCATGAGAAGGATTTATCTCGTACAATGGGGGGCACCATGCAAATTAGCTGGATAAGACTAATGAATCAGATCCCCAGAAAGGATAATCTCCTTAAAGATTAAAAATCAGCTTTTAAGACTGATATTACTCAATCCTAGAGATTGACCTTAAAGATTGAGAATTCAAACTCATGGAATTCGATGATATCTAAACTCGAGCTTAAACGAGAAAATATTTTGATCAAAATTACAAACCGATTTGTTTTCTGAAAACCCTATTTTCAATGCGTTCATTACCATTGAACGTAAAATCCTAGGAATTCACCTGGAATTCATTAGGTCACCTGAACTAAATCGGGTGTCAACCGTAAGAACGGTAGTTGCATAGTGGTCAAAGACAGGACCTTGTGCCAGACCGAAAAATTATAAGGGTGAGCTTTACTATTGCTCCTACCAAGGATAGTAATTGCGTCCGACACGTTATAGACCATAATCAAAAGCATGTCACGGGACATTGCCTTAACAGTTGCTTGTTCAACGCTTTCCTTTACAACCGGACGGTAGTTTGCCGAAAGGTAATATACGGAACAAGTAAACTGGACGTGTTGCTTTCCAAATACAAGGTTAGCAAGTGGGTGACACAAAACCGCAAGTTTTGAGCTAAAATTTTCAAATCTGAAACCCACCAAACCCACAAAAATATTTTGCAAACACCGGTAAAGGGTTATTCCGGAAAACTTATCTAGGGTAAAAACTAGATTTAATTTTCAAAAGATCAAATGTTTTCATAAAGATCCAATTTCCTTAATGGATCTAAATTTTTATAGTCATGTGGGACTGTAAACCATATCGTTACTACCATTGTTTATACCGCCGTATAGAAATCACTGATGTACAAAGTGTGAAAAATAAAGAAGTGATTCTAGTATTTCAAGATGATATTGCTTGAGGACAAGCAACGCTCAAGTGTGGGAATATTTGATAATGCTAAAAACGAACATATATTTCATAGCATTATTCCTCAAGAAAGACAAGCTTTTAGTTGCAATTGTTCTATTTACAAGTGATATTCGTTTAAATAATAAAAGGTGAAGACAAAAGACAGATTCGACGAATTGAAGACGCAAATGACCAAAAAGCTCAAAAGTACAAAAGACAATCAAAGAGGTTCCAATTATTGATAAGAAACGTCTCGAAATTACAAGAGTACAAGATTCAAAACGCAAAGTACAAAATATAAAATTGTACGCAAGGACGTTCGAAAATCCGGAAGCGGGACCAGAGTCAACTCTCAACGCTCGACGCAACGGACTAAAAATTACAAGTCTACTATGCACAAGAATATAATATAATATATAAATAATTATATTAATTATTTATATTTTATATTTATATATAAAATCCGTCGGCAAGAAAGACTCCAAAAGATGTGAGCTGTAATTTCAATCTCCGCGACTCGCGGAGTTTGAAGGCCAAAAGGGCCGCGAGTTGCGGAGCCCCAAAAATCGAAATTCCCTATAAAGCCAACCGAATTCTGATCACAATTCATATCTTTTTCTTCTCTTATCATACGTAAAATTTATATATATATATATAATTTATATTTTAATTTTAATTTTAATTCTAATAATAAGGGTATGTTAGCGAATGTTGTAAGGGTGTAAGTCGAAATTCTGTCCGTGTAACGCTACGCTATTTTTAATCATTGTAAGTTATGTTCAACCTTTTTATATTAATGTCTCGTAGCTAAGTTATTATTATGCTTATTTAAAACGAAGTAATCATGATGTTGGGCTAATTACTAAAATTGGGTAATTGGGCTTTGTACCATAATTGGGGTTTGGACAAAAGAACGACACTTGTGGAAATTAGAATATGGGCTATTAATGGGTTTTATATTTGTTTAACTAAATGATAGTTTGTTAATGTTAATATAAAGATTTACAATTGGGCGTCCCTATAAATTACCATATACACTCGATCGGACACGATGGGCGGGGTATTTATATGTACGAATAATCGTTCATTTAACCGGATACGGGAATGGATTAATAGCCACTAGAATAATTAAAATAGGGGTGAAATTACATTCAAGGGTAATTGGTGTAATTGTTAACAAAGTAGTAAAACCTTGGTTTACACGCAGTCGATAACCTGGTGTATTCATTAAACAAAGTATTAAAACCTTGTTACAATTCGAATCCCCAATTAGTTGGAATATTTAACTTCGGGTATAATAATAATTTGACGAGGACACTCGCACTTTATATTTATGACTGATGGACTGTTATGGACAAAAACCAGACGGACATATTAAATAATCCAGGACAAAGGACAATTAACCCATGGGCATAAAACTAAAATCAACACGTCGAACATCATGATTACGGAAGTTTAAATAAGCATAATTCTTTTATTTCATATTTAATTTCCTTTATTTATTGTTATTTAATTGCACTTTTAATTATCGTACTTTTTAATTATCGCAAGTTTATTTTATCGCACTTTTATTATTCGCAATTTCATTATTTACTTTACGCTTTAATTTAAGTCTTGTATTTATTTTATATTTTACATTAGGTTTTAACTGCGACTAAAGTCTTAAAATCGACAAACCGGTCATTAAACGGTAAAAACCCCCCTTTATAATAATAATATTACTTATATATATGTTTGTATTTTTAATAAAAGTAAACTAATATAGCGTTGAGCTTTGTTTAAAGATTTCCCTGTGGAACGAACGGGACTTACTAAAAACTACACTACTGTACGATTAGGTACACTGCCTATAAGTGTTGTAGCAAGGTTTAAGTATATCCATTCTATAAATAAATAAATATCTTGTGTAAAATTGTATCGTATTTAATAGTTTTTCCTAGTAAAATTAATAACTATTTTATATACACCTCGCATAACATCACTTAGCGTCACTAAAGAACTTCCTTCTTCGGGATGTGCTCATTCCTTTTTATACTACTCCAGCAACTAGGTATTTGGCTATGTCAGCGTACCATGGAGTATCAGTAAATTGTGATCTTGTGCTAGCTTGTCCTAAGCTCATAATATGTTCTTCCAGAAATTTGTCTCTGATATCTTGTTCAGCAAGTTGTTCCATAGCTGGGTTCTCCAAATAATTAAGATGATCTGCTGCGACATTCTCTGCTGCTTTCTTATCTTTGATTTCAATATCGAATTCCTGAAGGAGTAAGATATATCGTAGGAGTCTCGGTTTAGCGTCTTACTTAGTGAATAGATATTTAAGGGCTGAATGATCTGTGTAAACTGTAGTTTTGGACAGGATGAGATAGGAACAAAAATTCTCGAAGGCGAATACTACTGCTAGCAGCTCCTTTTTCGTTGTGGTGTAATTTTCTTGAGCTCCGGTTAAGGTTTCCCTTGTAGTGACCCGAAATTTTCCATGTTTATATATATTAATTGAGATTGATATTTACATGATTAAATGTTTCCAACATGTTAAGCAATCAAACTTGTTAAGACTTGATTAATTGAAATATGTTTCATATAGACAATTGACCACCCAAGTTGACCGGCGATTCACGAACGTTAAAACTTGTAAAAACGACATAACGATATATATATGGATATACATATGGTTAACATGAGATTATGATAAGTAAGTATCTCCATAAGTATATTAACAATGAGTTATATACATATAAACAAGACTACTAACTTAAGGATTTCGAAACGAGACATATATGTAACGATTATCGTTGTAACGACATTTAAATGTATATATATCATATTAAGATATATTAATATATCATAATATCATGATAATATAATAATTTAACATCTCATTAGATATAATAAACAATGGGTTAACAACATTAATTGAGATCGTTAACTTAAAGGTTTCAAAACAACACTTACATGTAACGACTAACGATGACTTAACGACTCAGTTTAAATGTATATACATGTAGTGTATTTAGATGTATTGAAATACTTTTGGAAGACTTCAAGACATATATCAAAACACTCATACTTAACGAAAATGGTTACAGTTACTTTTCCATTCTTTTCTTTCATCAAGAAATCTAGTCGTATTCTTACCCGTATTATACACAGCTTCAAAACGTACTTACTATGAGTATATACCAATAGGAACTAGCATGGGATTCCACTCTTAATTATGTCATGTATGACTAATCAATTTTAACTTTTACCATGAGCTAGTCAACTAACTAGAACTCTTTTTAACCCCACTCACCACTCACCAATTACCACTCATCATTCACTACATTTCACTTCCAATTCTCTTTCTAATTCTCTCTCAACACACACACACACACACTATTATGAACGTATTTTTCCAGTAGTTAATCATCATATTCATCAAAAATCACTTCAAGAATCAAGCTATAATCATCATAGGAAGAACACTTCAAGAACACTTCAAAAATCCCTTCAAGTTTACTAATTTACTTCCAAGCTTTCTAATCCATTCCAAGTAATCATCTAAGATCAAGAAACCTTTGTTATATACAGTAGGTTATCTTTCTTATTCAAGGTAATATTCATATTCAAACTTTGATTCAATTTCTATAACTATAAACTATCTTAATTCGAGTAAAAATCTTACTTGAACTTGTTTTTGTGTCATGATCCTACTTCAAGAACTTTCAAGCCATCCAAGATCCTTTGAAGCTAGATAAATTCTTGTCACTTCCAGTAGGTTTACCTACTAAACTTGAGGTAGTAATGATGTTTATAACATCATTCAATTCATATATATAAAACTATCTTATTCGAAGGTTTAAACTCGTAATCACTAGAACATAGTTTAGTTAATTCTAAACTTGTTCGCAAACAAAAGTTAATCCTTCTAACTTGACTTTTAAAATTAACTACACACATGTTCTATATCTATATGATATGCTAACTTAATGATTTAAAACCTGGAAACACGAAAAACACCGTAAAACCGGATTTACGCCGTCGTAGTAACACCGCGGGCTGTTTTGGGTTAGTTAATTAAAAACTATGATAAACTTTGATTTAAAAGTTGTTATTCTGAGAAAATGATTTTTATTATGAATATGAAATTATATCCAAAAATTATGGTTAAACTCAAAGTGGAAGTATGTTTTCTAAAATGGTCATCTAGACGTCGTTCTTTCGACTGAAATGACTACCTTTACAAAAATGACTTGTAACTTATTTTTCCGACCATAAACCTATACTTTTTCTGTTTAGATTCATAAAATAGAGTTCAATATGAAACCATAGCAATTTGATTCACTCAAAACGGATTTAAAATGAAGAAGTTATGGGTAAAACAAGATTGGATAATTTTTCTCATTTTAGCTACGTGAAAATTGGTAACAAATCTATTCCAACCATAACTTAATCAACTTGTATTGTATATTATGTAATCTTGAGATACCATAGACACGTATACAATGTTTCGACCTATCATGTCGACACATCTATATATATTTCGGAACAACCATAGACACTCTATATGTAAATGTTGGAGTTAGCTATACAGGGTTGAGGTTGATTCCAAAATATATATAGTTTGAGTTGTGATCAATACTGAGATACGTATACACTGGGTCGTGGATTGATTCAAGATAATATTTATCAATTTATTTCTGTACATCTAACTGTAGACAACTAGTTGTAGGTTACTAACGAGGACAGCTGACTTAATAAACTTAAAACATCAAAATATATTAAAAGTGTTGTAAATATATTTTAAACATACTTTGATATATATGTATATATTGTTATAGGTTCGTGAATCAACCAGTGGCCAAGTCTTACTTCCCGACGAAGTAAAAATCTGTGAAAGTGAGTTATAGTCCCACTTTTAAAATCTAATATTTTTGGAATGAGAATACATGCAGGTTTTATAAATGATTAACAAAATAGACATAAGTACGTGAAACTACATTCTATGGTTGAATTATCGAAATCGAATATGCCCCTTTTTATTAAGTCTGGTAATCTAAGAATTAGGGAACAGACACCCTAATTGACGCGAATCCTAAAGATAGATCTATTGGGCCTAACAAACCCCATCCAAAGTACCGGATGCTTTAGTACTTCGAAATTTATATCATATCCGAAGGGTGTCCCGGAATGATGGGGATATTCTTATATATATTCATCTTGTTAATGTCGGTTACCAGGTGTTCACCATATGAATGATTTTTATCTCTATGTATGGGATGTGTATTGAAATATGAAATCTTGTGGTCTATTGTTACGATTTGATATATATAGGTTAAACCTATAACTCACCAACATTTTTGTTGACGTTTAAAGCATGTTTATTCTCAGGTGAATACTAAGAGCTTCCGCTGTTGCATACTAAAATAAGGACAAGATTTGGAGTCCATGTTTGTATGATATTGTGTAAAAACTGCATTCAAGAAACTGATTTCGATGTAACATATTTGTATTGTAAACCATTATGTAATGGTCGTGTGTAAACAGGATATTTTAGATTATCATTATTTGATAATCTACGTAAAGCTTTTTAAACCTTTATTTATGAAATAAAGGTTATGGTTTGTTTTAAAAATGAATGCAGTCTTTGAAAAACGTCTCATAAAGAGGTCAAAACCTCGCAACGAAATCAATTAATATGGAACGTTTTTAATCAATAAGAACGGGACATTTCAGTTGGTATCCGAGCGTTGGTCTTAGAGAACCAGAAAATTTGCATTAGTGTGTCTTATCGAGTTTGTTAGGATGCATTAGTGAGTCTGGACTTCGACCGTGTTTTCTTTAAAAATGATTGCTTAACATTTTTGTTGAAAACTATATATTTTTAACATATGAATATTATGTGATATATTAATCTCTTAACGTGTTTGATATTATGTGATAGATGTCTACCTCTAGAACAAGTCCCATTGACTCACCTAATAATAATGAAGAGTCAAATGTAAATTGGAATGATTCGTGGACTGATTCACAAGTTCCCGAAGAGGAACCGGAAGAAGAGTCGGAACCGGAAGAAGAATCGGAACCGGAAGAAGAATCGGAACCGGAAGAAGAAATAGAACCGGTGGGAGAAATAATAAAACGGTTAAGTAAAAGAGAATCCACAACCAACCGACCAAGGTTAATTATGGTCAATGGTGTTTCCACCAAGGAAGCAAAATATTGGGAGGATTACCAATTCTCCGATGAATCGGATTCCGACGAGAATTCCGATGATGTTATAGAAATTACCCCAACTGAATTTAAAAAGGTAAAAGAAAATAATAAGGGAAAGGGCATAAAAATAGAGAAATCTAATTCCAACCCCGATGAACTTTATATGTATCGTCAACCCCCGAAGTCCTTAAGTTGTAACAATGACCCGGGAACCTCAAAACCACCAGGTTTTTCTAAACCAATGTGGACAACGACGGCTCGTATTAGGGGAACATCATATATCCCTAGAAACTTGGCAAAACGAACCAAAACTGAACAAGAAGAAATTGCTTGTATTATTTGATATATGTAAAAATTGCTTGTATTAATAAGTATTTTTTTTTTATGAATCTAACTCTTGTCTATTTTACAGTATAAAAACACAAAATGGATAGACAACCCAATATTTTAAGAGACTTACCCGGAGACATGATTGATGAAATCTTGTCTAGAGTCAGTCAGAATTCCTCGGCACAACTATTTAAGGCGAGATCAGTTTGTAAGACATTCGAAGAACGTTCCAAGAATGCCTTGGTTTATAAAAGGCTTTCGTTCGAAAGATGGGGGATATCACATTGGGAAATCCATAAGTTACGATGTGTTTACTTTGACACATATATTGCGGGGAACCCAAATGCTATTTTACGCAACAGGTTAAGAAATTATTTTGACTCAGTATATCCGAATATAGGACTTCGTGATTTAGAAAAAGCGGCTAACATGCAACATAAAGAAGCATGTTATGCTTACGGGTTAGTAATGTTCGCTTCTCACCAAAGAGAGAACAAGAACATCGGGCTACAACTATTAAACAAAACGTTTCCACAAGTGACGGAGTCGGTAATTGGGGTAAGAAATGAGGTTTTTAGGTTATTACGAGACTGTTGGTCATTACGTAACCCTCGTCCCTTTGATGACGTTACAACACGCTGTCTTATCAACGGCCATAACGGTTATGTTCCACAAGACCAAGGATGGGAAGTAGTCCTAGTAAAACCAGAATGCATGACTTGTTTCTGGACGTATGAATTACGTGTCTTTATTGCCTTCGCTGAACGACTTGTGTACTAGCTAGAATTATCTTCACAACTATCTTGTATCAAAGTTATTGTGTGCTATATTTTATGCTTTATGTAAAATAAGCGGTATTGTAAGTTTGTAAAATATTGTATAAAAGTTTGAACGCGAAATATTATTACAATCAGTTTTTCATATAGAATTGTAGTAGTTGAATTGTATATTAGCTACTAAGTATGAACTTAACGGGTAGGTACTACTCGAATTTAAACTTATAAAATGCTAATATGAAGAAAAAGCTTTTATAAATGAGTTCATATTATGCTACGAAATACTATTAACTACTCTTAAGATTCTGTATGATTAACTTGTTCCATTTGACTATTTTGAAGGAAATGGCACCGACTACTCGACACACCGTGAATATGAATGAAGAGGAATTCCGTACTTTTCTAGCTTCAAACATACCGCAGTACAGGCTGCGCTACATACCAACAATAACCTTGGATCTGGCAGTACAGGAAATCGTGTAGGATGCACCTACAAAGAATTCACTGCCTGCAAACCTTTGGAATTTGATGGAACCGAAGGACTGATCGGATTGAAACGGTGAACCGAGAAGGTCGAATCGGTGTTTGCCATAAGTAAGTGTACTGAAGAGGACAAAGTGAAGTACGCTACGCATACCTTCACAGGTTCTGCGTTAACATGGTGGAATACCTATCTAGAGCAAGTGGGACAAGATGATGCGTACGCACTACCGTGGTCAGCATTCAAGCACTTGATGAACGAGAAGTACCGTCCCAGAACCGAGGTCAATAAGCTCAAGACAGAACTTAGAGGGTTACGAACCCAAGGATTTGATATTACCACGTACGAAAGACGATTCACAGAATTGTGCCTATTGTGTCCGGGAGCATTCGAAGATGATGAAGAGAAGATCGACGCGTTTGTGAAAGGATTACCGGAAAGAATCCAAGAAGATATAAGTTCACACGAGCCCGCCTCCATACAACAGGCATGTAGAATGGCTCACAAACTAGTGAACCAGATTGAAGAAAGAATTAAAGAACAGACTGCTGAAGAGGCCAATGTGAAGCAAGTCAAAAGAAAGTGGGAGGAAAACGGTGATAAGAATCACCAATACAACAACAACAGCAATTACAACAATAATCGCAACAATTATCCCAACAATCGCAACATCAATCGCAACTACAACAAACGGCCCAACAACAACAACAACAACAACAACAACAACAGCAACTACAACAATCATCCCAACAACAATAATAACCGCAACAACAACAACAATCAGAAGCAGCTATGCCAAAGGTGTGAAAAGTATCACTCGGGGTTCTGCACCAAATTTTGCAACAAGTGTAAAAGAAATGGTCATAGCGCGGCGAAGTGTGAGGTCTACGGACCAGGGGTTAATAGAACGAAAGGAACAAATGGTGTCGGAACGAGTAATGGCGGAGCAAGTAGTGTCGGAGCAAGTTATGCCAATGTAGTTTGTTATAAATGTGGAAAACCGGGACACATTATTAGAAATTGCCCGAACCAGGAGAACACGAATGGACAAGGCCGCGGAAGAGTTTTCAATATTAATGCGGCAGAGGCACAGGAAGACCCGGAGCTTGTTACGGGTACGTTTCTTATTGACAATAAATCTGCTTACGTTTTATTTGATTCGGGTGCGGATAGAAGCTATATGAGTAGAGATTTTTGTGCTAAATTAAGTTGTCCATTGACGCCTTTGGATAGTAAATTTTTACTCGAATTAGCAAATGGTAAATTAATTTTAGCAGATAATATATGTCGGAATCGAGAAATTAAACTGGTTAGCGAAACATTTAAGATTGATTTGATACCAGTAGAGTTAGGGAGTTTTGATGTGATAATCGGTATGGACTGGTTGAAAGAAGTGAAAGCAGAGATCGTTTGTTACAAAAATGCAATTCGCATTATACGAGAAAAAGGAAAACCCTTAATGGTGTACGGAGAAAAGGGCAACACGAAGCTACATATTATTAGTAATTTAAAGGCACAAAAACTAATAAGAAAAGGTTGCTATCCTGTTCTAGCACACGTCGAGAAAGTACAAACTGAAGAAAAGAGCATCAATGATGTTCCCATTGCAAAAGAATTTCCCGATGTATTTCTGAAAGAATTACCGGGATTACCCCCACAGCGATCCGTTGAATTTCAAATAGATCTTGTACCAGGAGCTGCCCCAATAGCTCGTGCTCCTTACAGACTCGCACCCAGCGAGATGAAAGAACTGCAAAGCCAATTACAAGAACTTTTAGAGCATGGTTTCATTCGACCAAGCACATCACCGTGGGGAGCTCCTGTTTTGTTTGTCAAGAAGAAAGATGGTACATTCAGGTTGTGTATCGACTACCGAGAGTTGAACAAACTTACCATCAAGAACCGCTACCCACTACTGAGAATCGACGACTTATTTGATCAACTACAAGGCTCGTCTGTTTATTCAAAGATTGACTTACGTTCCGGGTATCATCAAATGCGGGTGAAAGAAGATGATATTCCAAAGACTGCTTTCAGAACACGTTACGGTCATTACAAGTTTATGGTCATGCCGTTTGGTTTAACTAATGCACCAGCTGTGTTCATAGACCTTATGAACCGAGTGTGTGGACCATACCTTGACAAGTTTGTCATTGTTTTCATTGATGACATACTTATTTACTCAAAGAATGACCAAGAACACGGTGAACATTTGAGAAAGGTGTTAGAAGTATTGAGGAAGGAAGAATTGTACGCTAAGTTTTCAAAGTGTGCATTTTGGTTGGAAGAAGTTCAATTCCTCAGTCACATAGTGAACAAAGAAGGTATTAAGGTGGATCCGGCAAAGATAGAAACTGTTGAAAAGTGGGAAACCCCGAAAACTCCGAAACACATACGCCAGTTTTTAGGACTAGCTGGTTACTACAGAAGGTTCATCCAAGACTTTTCCAGAATAGCAAAACCCTTGACTGCATTAACGCATAAAGGGAAGAAATCTGAATGGAATGATGAACAAGAGAAAGCGTTTCAGTTTTTGAAGAAAAAGCTAACTACGGCACCTATATTGTCATTGCCTGAAGGGAATGATGATTTTGTGATTTATTGTGATGCATCAAAGCAAGGTCTCGGTTGTGTATTAATGCAACGAATGAAGGTGATTGCTTATGCGTCTAGACAATTGAAGATTCACGAACAAAATTATACGACGCATGATTTGGAATTAGGCGCGGTTGTTTTTGCATTAAAGACTTGGAGGCACTACTTATATGGGGTCAAAAGTATTATATATACCGACCACAAAAGTCTTCAACACATATTTAATCAGAAACAACTGAATATGAGGCAGCGTAGGTGGATTGAATTATTGAATGATTACGACTTTGAGATTCGTTACCACCCGGGGAAGGCAAATGTGGTAGCCGATGCCTTGAGCAGGAAGGACAGAGAACCCATTCGAGTAAAATCTATGAATATAATGATTCATAATAACCTTACTACTCAAATAAAGGAGGCGCAACAAGGAGTTTTAAAAGAGGGAAATCTAAAGGATGAAATACCCAAAGGATCGGAGAAACATCTTAATATTCGGGAAGACGGAACCCGTTATAGGGCTGAAAGGATTTGGGTACCAAAATTTGGAGATATGAGAGAAATGGTACTTAGAGAAGCTCATTAAACCAGATACTCAATACATCCTGGAACGGGGAAGATGTACAAGGATCTCAGGAAATATTTTTGGTGGCCGGGTATGAAAGCCGATGTTGCTAAATACGTAGGAGAATGTTTGACGTGTTCTAAGGTCAAAGCTGAGCATCAGAAACCATCAGGTCTACTTCAACAACCCGAAATCCCGGAATGGAAATGGGAAAACATTACCATGGATTTCATCACTAAATTGCCAAGGACTGCAAGTAGTTTTGATACTATTTGGGTAATAGTTGATCGTCTCACCAAATCAGCACATTTCCTGCCAATAAGAGAAGATGACAAGATGGAGAAGTTAGCACGACTGTATTTGAAGGAAGTCGTCTCCAGACATGGAATACCAATCTCTATTATCTCTGATAGGGATGGCAGATTTATTTCAAGATTCTGGCAGACATTACAGCAAGCATTAGGAACTCGTCTAGACATGAGTACTGCCTATCATCCACAAACTGATGGGCAGAGCGAAAGGACAATACAAACGCTTGAAGACATGCTACGAGCATGTGTTATTGATTTCGGAAACAGTTGGGATCGACATCTACCATTAGCAGAATTTTCCTACAACAACAGCTACCATTCAAGCATTGAGATGGCGCCGTTTGAAGCACTTTATGGTAGAAAGTGCAGGTCTCTGATTTGTTGGAGTGAAGTGGGGGATAGACAGATTACGGGTCCGGAGATTATACAAGAAACTACTGAGAAGATCATCCAAATTCAACAACGGTTGAAAACCGCCCAAAGTCGACAAAAGAGCTACGCTGACATTAAAAGAAAAGATATAGAATTTGAAATTGGAGAGATGGTCATGCTTAAAGTTGCACCTTGGAAAGGCGTTGTTCGATTTGGTAAACGAGGGAAATTAAATCCAAGGTATGTTGGACCATTCAAGATTATTGATCGTGTCGGACCAGTAGCTTACCGACTTGAGTTACCTCAACAACTCGCGGCTGTACATAACACTTTCCACGTCTCGAATTTGAAGAAATGTTTTGCTAAATAAGATCTCACTATTCCGTTAGATGAAATCCAAATCAACGAAAAACTCCAATTCATCGAAGAACCCGTCGAAATAATGGATCGTGAGGTTAAAAGACTTAAGCAAAACAAGATACCAATTGTTAAAGTTCGATGGAATGCTCGTAGAGGACCCGAGTTCACCTGGGAGCGTGAAGATCAGATGAAGAAGAAATACCCGCATCTATTTCCAGAAGATTCGTCAACACCTTCAACAGCTTAAAATTTCGGGACGAAATTTATTTAACGGGTAGGTACTGTAGTGACCCAAAATTTTCCATGTTTATATATATTAATTGAGATTGATATTTACATGATTAAATGTTTCCAACATGTTAAGCAATCAAACTTGTTAAGACTTGATTAATTGAAATATGTTTCATATAGACAATTGACCACCCAAGTTGACCGGCGATTCACGAACGTTAAAACTTGTAAAAACGACATGACGATATATATATGGATATACATATGGTTAACATGAGATTATGATAAGTAAGTATCTCCATAAGTATATTAACAATGAGTTATATACATATAAACAAGACTACTAACTTAAGGATTTCGAAACGAGACATATATGTAACGATTATCGTTGTAACGACATTTAAATGTATATATATCATATTAAGATATATTAATATATCATAATATCATGATAATATAATAATTTAACATCTCATTAGATATAATAAACAATGGTTTAACAACATTAATTGAGATCGTTAATTTAAAGGTTTCAAAACAACACTTACATGTAACGACTAACGATGACTTAACGACTCAGTTAAAATGTATATACATGTAGTGTATTTAGATGTATTGAAATACTTTTGGAAGACTTTAATACATATATCAAAACACTCATACTTAACGAAAATGGTTACAGTTACTTTTCCATTCTTTTCTTTCATCAAGAATTCTAGTCGTATTCTTACCCGTATTATACACAGCTTCAAAACGTACTTACTATGAGTATATACCAATAGGAACTAGCATGGGATTCCACTCTTGATTATGTCATGTATGACTAATCAATTTTAACTTCTACCATGAGCTAGTCAACTAAGTAGAACTCTTTTTAACCCCACTCACCACTCACCAATTACCACTCATCATTCACTCCATTTCACTTCCAATTCTCTTTCTAATTCTCTCTCAGCACACACACACTATTATGAACGTATTTTTCCAGTAGTTAATCATCTTCTTCATCAAAAATCACTTCAAGAATCAAGCTATAATCATCATAGGAAGAACACTTCAAGAACACTTCAAAAATCCCTTCAAGTTTACTAATTTACTTCCAAGCTTTCTAATCCATTCCAAGTAATCATCTAAGATCAAGAAACCTTTGTTATATACAGTAGGTTATCTTTCTTATTCAAGGTAATATTCATATTCAAACTTTGATTCAATTTCTATAACTATAAACTATCTTAATTCGAGTAAAAATCTTACTTGAACTTGTTTTTGTGTCATGATCCTACTTCAAGAACTTTCAAGCCATCCAAGATCCTTTGAAGCTAGATCATTTCTTGTCACTTCCAGTAGGTTTACCTACTAAACTTGAGGTAGTAATGATGTTCATAACATCATTCAATTCATATATATAAAACTATCTTATTCGAAGGTTTAAACTCGTAATCACTAGAACATAGTTTAGTTAATTCTAAACTTGTTCGCAAACAAAAGTTAATCCTTCTAACTTGACTTTTAAAATTAACTACACACATGTTCTATATCTATATGATATGCTAACTTAATGATTTAAAACCTGGAAACACGAAAAACACCGTAAAACCGGATTTACGCCGTCATAGTAACACCGCGGGCTGTTTTGGGTTAGTTAATTAAAAACTATGATAAACTTTGATTTAAAAGTTGTTATTCTGAGAAAATGATTTTTATTATGAACATGAAATTATATCCAAAAATTATGGTTAAACTCAAAGTGGAAGTATTTTTTCTAAAATGGTCATCTAGACGTCGTTCTTTCGACTGAAATGACTACCTTTACAAAAACGACTTGTAACTTATATTTCCGACTATAAACCTATACATTTTCTGTTTAGATTATTAAAATAGAGTTCAATATGAAACCATAACAATTTGATTCACTCAAAACGGATTTAAAATGAAGAAGTTATGGGTAAAACAAGATTGGATAATTTTTCTCATTTTAGCTACGTGAAAATTGGTAACAAATCTATTCCAACCATAACTTAATCAACTTGTATTATATATTATGTAATCTTGAGATACCATAGACACGTATACAATGTTTCGACCTATCATGTCGACACATCTATATATATTTCGGAACAACCATAGACACTCTATATGTAAATGTTGGAGTTAGCTATACAGGGTTGAGGTTGATTCCAAAATATATATAGTTTGAGTTGTGATCAATACTGAGATACGTATACACTGGGTCGTGGATTGATTCAAGATAATATTTATCAATTTATTTATGTACATCTAACTGTGGACAACTAGTTGTAGGTTACTAACGAGGACAGCTGACTTAATAAACTTAAAACATCAAAATATATTAAAAGTGTTGTAAATATATTTTAAACATACTTTGATATATATGTATATATTGTTATAGGTTCGTGAATCAACCAGTGGCCAAGTCTTACTTCCCGACGAAGTAAAAATCTGTGAAAGTGAGTTATAGTCCCACTTTTAAAATCTAATATTTTTGGGATGAGAATACATGCAGGTTTTATAAATGATTTACAAAATAGACACAAGTACGTGAAACTACATTCTATGGTTGAATTATCGAAATTGAATATGCCCCTTTTTATTAAGTCTGGTAATCTAAGAATTAGGGAACAGACACCCTAATTGACGTGAATCCTAAAGATAGATCTATTGGGCCTAACAA
Source organism: Rutidosis leptorrhynchoides (assembly GCF_046630445.1). Lineage (NCBI taxonomy): Eukaryota > Viridiplantae > Streptophyta > Magnoliopsida > Asterales > Asteraceae > Rutidosis > Rutidosis leptorrhynchoides. The sequence continues at coordinate 548,964,694 of NC_092334.1, forward strand.
ACCCCATCCAAAGTACCGGATGCTTTAGTACTTCGAAATTTATATCATATCCTAAGGGTGTCCCGGAATGATGGGGATATTCTTATATATATGCATCTTGTTAATGTCGGTTACCAGGTGTTCACCATATGAATGATTTTTATCTCTATGTATGGGATGTGTATTGAAATATGAAATCTTGTGGTCTATTGTTACGATTTGATATATATAGGTTAAACCTATAACTCACCAACATTTTTGTTGACGTTTAAAGCATGTTTATTCTCAGGTGAATACTAAGAGCTTCCGCTGTTGCATACTAAAATAAGGACAAGATTTGGAGTCCATGTTTGTATGATATTGTGTAAAAACTGCATTCAAGAAACTGATTTCGATGTAACATATTTGTATTGTAAACCATTACGTAATGGTCGTGTGTAAACAGGATATTTTAGATTATCATTATTTGATAATCTACGTAAAGCTTTTTAAACCTTTATTTATGAAATAAAGGTTATGGTTTGTTTTAAAAATGAATGCAGTCTTTGAAAAACGTCTCATAAAGAGGTCAAAACCTCGCAACGAAATCAATTAATATGGAACGTTTTTAATCAATAAGAACGGGACATTTCATCCCTGGCGTAATAGATAGGATGAAAGTGTTTATATTTCCGTTGTCCGAGTACAGCTCCAACTGCGAAGTCACTCGCATCACACATGATTTTGAATGGTAAACTCCAATCAGGAGCTATCATGATAGGTGCATGTGTTAGCTATTCCTTCATATAGTTGAATGCTTTGATACATTCTTCATCAAAGATAATTTTGAGGAGATGATTGATAGGTCGTGTGACCTTTAAGAAATCTTTGATGAAACATCGGTAGAAACCAACGTGTCCAAGGAAACTCCTTACCGCTATGACTGTGGTAGGTTCTGGAAGTTTAGTTATGGTCTCAATCTTAGCCTTATCGACTTCTATTCCTGACTTTGAAATCTTATGTCCTAAAACTATTCCTTCTTTAACCATGAAGTGACATTTCTCCCAATTTAGAACTAAATTCGAGTCTTCACACCGGATGAGCATCTTGTCAAGGTTAGAAAGGCACGAATCAAAGGTAATACCAAAGACTAAAAAAGTCATCCATGAAGACTTCTATACGACGTTCAATCATGTCATGGAATATTGCTACCATGCATCGCTGAAATGTAGCTGATGCATTGCACAACACAAAGGGCACGCATCGATAAGTAAATGTTCCATAAGGGCATGTGAAGGTTGTCTTTTCTTGGTCCTTTGGATCGAGGGGGATCTGAAAGTAGCCAGAAAAACCGTTAAGGAAACAATAATATTCATTTTCTGATAGACGTTCCAACATTTGATCAATGAATGGTAATGGAAAATGATCTTTTCGGGTTGCATCATTTAGTTTACGATAGTCTATGCAAACCCTCCAACCGGTGACCTCCCGTGTTGGAATAAGTTCATTATTCTCATTTTTAATTACGGTCATCCCTCCCTTTTTGGGTAACACTTGAACAGGACTGACCCACGTTGAATCGGAAATGGGATAGATCATACCGGCGTCTAAAAGTTTGATTACTTCTTTCTTGACGACTTCTTGAATCATGTGGTTGACCCTTCTTTGCCTCTGAACTGATGGTTTGAAATCATCTTCTATGAAGATATTGTGGGTACAATAGTTGGGACTGATTCCTTTTATGTCAGAAATCTTCCAAGCAATTGCCTTCTTATGTGATTTCAAAACCTAAATCATTTTTGCCTTTTCTTGTGGTGTGAGGTCTTTCGAGATGATTACGGGGAGTTGCGCTTCTCCTTCTAAGAATGTATACTCCAGATTGTCGGGTAACTTCTTTAATTCCAATTCTGGAGGTTCCTCGATAGATGGCTTCATTTTAGCTATTTCCTCTCGGTCTAACGAGTCATATCTCTCCTGGAATTCTGCTTCTTCTTTTAATAGCGGTCGTTGATGCTATATGTTCTTTGTTCTTGGAAATTGTCCTTCTTAATGCTTCCTCTTCAGAAACGTCTTCCTTAGTTTCGAAGGTTGGTTCAGGGATTTTAACACAGTCCTCTTCTGACTAGGGTTCCTGAACTATCGGAATGAAATCGGTCTCTTCATTCGGTCTTCTCCTTAACAGAGGTAGGGGAATGTCTTGTCCTAGTGGTGCTATCTGGATAGTCCTTTCGAGAAAATTACTTTCGGAGAGGAGAGATTTGTGTTGACTAAGGTTTATGGCTGAATGGATGTCGAGATTTTCTTCAGGAGGTGTATAGAACAAATTCTTAGAAATTTGATCTTGACTGCGTATAGCCATAGTCTCTTCCAGGTATTCGTTGACGAGTTCTTGAAAAGAATCAATGAGATTTAGATCTTCTTCGCGAGGATGGCTCATGAGATGGTCATCATTGAATGTGACTTCCTCACTTCCAACTCTTAATTTCAATGATTTCTTGTGTACGTCAATTACGGCCTTAGCAGTATTTAGGAATGGCCTGCCAAGTATGAGTGGAACCTTCGTGTCATCCTCAATATCCATAATGACGAAATCAACTGGAAATGCGAACTTATCCACTCTGACTAGGACATCTTCAGCTATTCCTCGAGGAATCTTAACTGATCTGTCTGCGAGTTGGATAGTCATTATGGTAGGCCTTAAGTCATTTAAACCTAGCTTTCTGAATAACGAATAAGGCATTAGGTTTACACTGGCTCCTAAGTCTGCTAATGCATTGCTAATTTGGACATCTTGCAGGTAGCAAGGTACCGTAAATCTTCCTGTATCTCCTAACTTAGGGGGAATACCATGTTGTAATACTAATGAGCATTCTTCACTTAAGGGGAAGCTAACTATCTCTCTTAATCTCTATTTGTTTGAAAGCAGTTCTTTGAAACATTTAGCGTAGTTTGGCATTTCTACTAAAGCATCTACTAGTCGTACATTCAAATGCAGATTCTTGATAATATCCCAATACTTAGCGAATTGCGCTTCATGTTTTTCCTTCCTAAGCCTATCTGGGAAAGGTATGCAGGCACGAGGAATAATTTTTGGTGCTTTAGGAGAGATAGGTTCCGGAAGATTGACAACATGGTCAACTGACACAGGTTCCTTATCGGAAAAATCTTGTATTGGTATATTAATAGTTGTTTCCTTCCCACCTCTAGTGACTACTAGGTCATCAAACTCACTACACTCGATATCAACTTTAGTGGTTTAACGTTTTAGCGTGTTGATTATTAATTCTTCAAAAGTCTTTATCAAAATATCAAACTTATTTTGGCATTCTATGACTTGAAGGTTTATGTAACGACCCGGATTTTCCGATCGTTTTATACTTATGAGATTAATATTTACATAAAATAAACCTTACCAACATGATAAGCAATCCAAACTGTTGAGACTTATGTTTTTGAAAAGAGTTTCACACAACGTTTGACCGTCCAATTTGACCGATGATAGCATGAACTATATAACACACGATAATTATACGATTATGTATATGTACATATCTATACATATTTAACATGATTTAAGGATGGTTTAACATTTCATTGTGAACTAACAACAATGAGTTATAAGTATACTTTGAGACCATAAACTTAAGTTTTCAAAACGATAACTATATGTAACGTTCTTTGACATATATACTTACAATCTATAATGTGTTGGTGATCTATGTCACCAATATGATTTAAGTGTAATGGGATTAATTTGTAACCAAAATAATCTTGATAAATATCGAACAAGTTTAGGGAAGTGTGGAGTGCACACTTGTTTGAACTTATCTTGATTATGACGGGGGTTCGGGGGCAGCGCCCCCGATAAGCGGGGTCCAAGGGGTGGCAACCCCTGGCGGGGTCCAAGGGGAAGAGCCCCTGGCTGGGGTCGAGCTGCCAGATCAGCTTGGAAATTTTATTAAAAATTTTATACTAACATTGCTTTATTAAAAATGTCTTAAAATTTTATTTTGGCCCGGTTTGACCCAAAAATAAAAGCCCAGTTTTTGAGCCTCTTTTACAGTTATAAACCCGTCCATATTTGAATTCTTGATCCGATTCCTTAAAATTGCTACTAGTATATCTAGGGTATATGTAACCGTATCATACCCAGCTTCTATACGTATTTACTATTGGTATATACTAACAATAAACTTCAATGATCAGCCACTAGACATAATGTTACATGTGGGAACCAGCCATTTAACCTCATGTGTGACATTTGTGCAAGAAAACAAACTAAATCTCCTATATATCCATCCCATAATCATGCTATTTTGCACACACACACATACAATTTCATTTCCAATTTTCTTTCAAGTTAATTCACTCCCTAATCTCTCTTCATTTACCTACTCAAGAACGTATCAATATAGTCATCCGATTTCAAGGAGATTACTTCCAATCTTTCAATCCCACTCCACCACTCTTTTGATTCAAAGATTTTTCTTACCTTTTCCAGTAGCTTTGTCCAAGTAACTTGAGGTAGTAACCTTATTCATAACCTTATTCGATTCATATTTATATAGCTATCTTATTTTGTGTTGTAAAATTTTAACAACAAGAACATAGTTTGAGTGATTTCAAACTTGTTCGCAAACTAAATAGATCCTTCTAATTTGATTTTTAAAAACACTTCAAGACCTGTAATATATCATATTATGACAAAATCGGATTAATCATATCTTGGCTAATTAACATAATATTTAATATATATTTACTTATGATTTGATTTTATATATTTCAGGACCACCCGTAAACAACACAAGAAGATTAATCATAAGACCTCATGATTGTACGCAACACGTCATTTGACAACACGGTACTTTATGTACGCAACACGTCACTTGACAACATGGTACCATGGGTCGAGATTAATTCTGATCAATACGAATACGATGGGGTCTTTATTTATTTTATTTAAGCAACTAATTATGGACCACTAACATCGGACTGCTAACTACGGACTAAGAAAATATTAAAAGTATTAAAAGTATATATATATATATATATATATATATATATATATATATATATATATATATATATACATATACATAACGATTACTTGAAAAGAAAATATGTTGATATATTATATATATGGTTAGGTTTGTGATATCAATCGGAGACCAAGTCGTGTTTATTACCTTCAAGGCAAAAGTGAGTATATAGTCCCACTTTTAAACTCTAAATATTTCGGGATGAGAATACATGCATTTTATGATTTACGTTATGGACACAAGTTATTAAAAATATATATTCTACGTTGAGTTGTACCACTGGCATACTTCCCTGTAGCTTGGTAACTATTATTTACATGAGGTATTGTAAACGCGAATCCTGTTGATAGATCTATCGGGCCTGACAACCCCAACCGGACTGGACGACCAGTATTCAACGGTTGCACAGTACTTCGTTTCGGTGACTACACTTGGTACGGTGTAGTAAGATTTCATAATAAAGGGAATATGCGACGTTGATTAAATGTTAAGTATGGTTATCAAGTGCTCAACAACTTAGAATATTTTTATTAAAACGTTTATATATGAAATCTTGTGGTCTATATTTATAACGCCGCCGACATTAAACCTATATCTCACCAACTTTATGTTGACATTTTAAGCATGTTTATTCTCAGGTGATAACTAAAAGCTTCCGCTGCAACATGTTGAATTTAAGCAAGATCTTGAGTATGCATATTTGTGTCAAAAATAAAACTGCATATCGGAGGATTTGTAATGTAAAATATGTTGGAGGTCGTATTGTTATTATCACATGTAAAGTTTGTAAGTCTAAGATTATCGCTAAACGATAATCATTATTAAGTTGTTTAAACCTTGTATTTGTAATAAAAGCTATGGTTTGTATTGTAAAAACGAATGCAGTTTTTGAAGAATGTCGCATATAGAGGTTAATACCTCGCGATGAAATCATATGTTATTGTATTCGTCCTTATGGTTAAGGTCGGGTTATGACAGTTTATCATGTATTACTTTTTCATAAATTCAACTAAAGTTTCCTTAGAGTGGAGAGTAGGTTTGTGTACTGGGAAGATTATATTATGATCTGAACTATTTTGCTGTTTATGTTCCCATCTAGGGTAAGGATACCTTAGATTAGTTCTAGTAGCATCAGAATTTTTAGTAATTGGTAAACTTTGAAGAGTGAGGGTGAGATCTTGTAACCTGGTTTCCAGCATTTTTACCGTATGAGCGAAGACATCATCCTTCTCAACAGCTTCATTGCTCCAATCTTCCTGTTGTGTAGCTATTGTGTGTAAGAGATTCCATGCTTCGTCTGCCATTCGTGACATGAAGTTGCCTTACGAGGCCATGTCTAGGAGAGACTTATCATCATTAGTCAAACTGTTGTAAAGCGTGCAGATTATGTCTACCAGACTTAACGAATGATTCGGACATCTTTTAAGCATCACTTTTACTCGATTCCATGCTATACACAATGACTCATTTTCTTTTTGAGAAAAATTTGTGATGTCATTTCTTAAACAGGTTTCTAGGGAGGTTGGATAAAATTTGTTTAAAAATCTGGTGGCTAGTTCCTCCCATGAATGTATTGAATTCGGGTTAAGTTCATCAAACCATGTTAAAGCGCTTGTAGACAAAGAATATTGAAAAAGATGAAGTTTCAAAATGTTTTTCTCGTTTTCTTCCTTCTTAAAAGAGTCAACCGGACTGATAAATTTGTTTAAGTGAAAGTTTGGATCGTCAGTCGGTAATTCTTGAAATTTACAGATCATACTCCCCAATTTGATCATGTGTGAACCGATTTCAGGAATTCCTTCGGTTCCTAAGGTGATTGGTCATCCTCTTTCCTCTAAGCATGACTTCGACATAGAAGCAAGGGTGTTTTGTTGTTCCTTTTTTATATTTTCTGTTTAAAAAGACTTGAAAAGTAAGTTTTAGAACCAAAAGGATTGATAATTTAATAAAAATAATTACTCTTGAAATTCGGTCGCTAACCTTATCGGATATTTCAACTAATAGGACTTCGCACAGATTACTTCGTATCTAGGTGGCCAGGCTGACTACAGAGAGGCAGGATCCTTTTGGTTCCAATATAATTGGAGACTATTCAGAAAATCCAACAACCAAGTCCGTGTATAATTGTCTTTTTTAGAAACCACCAAACAATACTTTTATCTGTTTAAAATCTTTCGCAATCAAAATATTTGATCCCCGGCAGCGGCGCCAGAAAACTTGATATGACTACTAAGATACGGCCGAAACAGACGGTTTTATTCGTGCGGTGTTGTTAGGCTGCAGGACGTCAGATTCAATTGATCAAAGTAGCATACATTGGTTTTGTTTATTTATATTGTGCGGGGCCGAAATTTACTTTTAATTTTCTAAAATGTAGAAGGTGTAAGTTAACCTACGGTCATTTTTTGACTGGATTAACGAATTAAAGATCAAGTGGGTAATCGTCTTTTATTTAAATTACCTGAATAAGGGATAGTAGTTGGTTTAAGCTAATGGTCCTAATTGCGGAAAAGTAAATGAGGTGGAAGGATATCCGGAGTATGCAGATCAGGGAAATGTTGACCAAGATATTAGTTTTGGGTTAGGGAAAGGTAATTATGCTTATGTTAAGGCTATGTTTGAAATGATGTAGATCTGGTGGGATGAGCCAATTACACAGACCTACTTACCTCTAGACTCTCAGAGTTCTCTTTGAGTAGTGAAAAATATGTCACTTGGTTGTATAATTGAAAGGTAACTATACCTCGGAGGTTATCCTCAGTAAAATACTAGGTTTATTAGTGAGTTAAGCTCTAATCCTAACCCTCGTTATCAGTTTAGTTAACTGAATAACAACGTGCCGTGTTGATTGAACACTGATCACAAACGGAAAGAGTCTGTCGATTTAAGTTGGCAAAACCTTAAAAGAAAACTAACAACCATTTCATCATACTAATGAGATCATATCAATCCAAACATTATACAGCATTACAGTTGATATACTAAAAGTAAAGCAGATAGAAACCTAGTAGATACCTAGACAGTTGATATGACTTAGTTCTAGGGCAACAATCAAACAAGAACATGCAATAGGCTTGGGTTATACAGTAAAGGCACTAACTAGATCTTAACAGCTCCTAAGAGGTCTCTTTGGAACAGTCAATAGGCATACTAGGTTATTCATGTCTCAATTCCTAAGTTCCGTGTCCTAAAAGCGCATTATAACCAGGGGTCTTAATCCTATGAGGTCATACAGTAAAGGCACTAACTAGATCTTAACAGCTCCTAAGAAGTCTCTTTGGAACAGTCAATAGGCATACTAGGTCAATAGGCATACTAGGTCAATAGGCATACTAGGTCATTCCGGCTATACCGAGTTCATAGAATCTTCAGGTAAAGTATAACCAGGGGTCTTAATCCTATGAAGTAGCTAAGTTCTTATAGGTAGAAAAGTCCTGATCACAACCTAGGTTGTTCAATCTTTAAGATGCTATCATAAAAATCTATCAGACTCACAAGTTTACTATTATGACAGTAACCGTACTAAATTAACATAATTACGCTAACCCAAACTTCTATCATGGCAACATACAGATTAATTAAGCTATCAAGGTAATATCGGAATGCATTATTAAACATAAAAGGTAAGAACACATGTTTAATACAAAAGACAAGCGTTTCAGATAAAAACCTAAAAAGGCTGAAGAAATCTGCCCGTGATCGCAGGGACTCGCCAGGATATCCTCCGGAAAATAAAAGCTAAGCTAGCCACTACTAAAAACTAACTAAAAAGCTTGAAAATGTAAAGTGAATTAAAAATTGAGTGTGCGTTGAAATGGATGGAAAGATCCCTTTAAATAGACTTAGATTTTGCCAGCAAACGGCTGGCAGGCTGTTTGCTGGGGCCGTTTGATTAGATCAACCGTTTACGATGCCCGTTTGTTTGACCCGTTTGGCAGACCGTTTGCCATACTGGCAATCCGTTTGGCAGCCCGTTTGGCTTGCTGATTTGCTGGATCGTAACTTGATTTATTGTCTTTCACCGTTTTCGTTCTAGATTCTTCGTTTTAGCTTCGTTTTAGCTCCATTTTACTTGATTCCTTTTGCATTGCATTCGTAATCACTTAATCTACAAAATCAACCGACAAAGCGATTATTTTTCCAACAAAGCTTGAAACTTTATTGATTTAGGGCCTAATACCGGGGTAAAATCGTGACTTTTTGGCCGATATCAGAAGAGTACAGATAAAACAATCTCCCTAAAGATATTTAACAAGTGTGAAAGAAGTAGCGAGTTGTAAGAAATTATAATAAGGAGCTAACTCGAGTAAGTAAATATGAATACTCAAACCTTGCATAGATTCAGTCATTTGAACGATATATGGGATCCAAAAGTGTTTGTGGATATTCGATAATGAGTTCCAGGTTTTAGATAAAGTTTGAAATCTTATGGGTCATATGTCAATTTGGATCAAGAATTTCTAAAACATTTTACCCACCCAGTAAAGTAAAAAAAATGGGTCTTACAAGTTAATATCAGATCGGTGGTTTAAGAGTTAGATAATTCACCTTAGAATTATCTAGACTTAAACCTAAGTATATCTGTGGTTAGACATATATGTTTGCATTATTTCCATTGAGTAATGACTTATGAGTACTGTGAGTAGCATATGCTATGCGTATGATATATGACTATGTGATTATCAATGAAGTGAATGTTTACGTGACTGTTAAGTGAAATGTTGTATGTGTGATGCCAAAATCGAAAAATGTATGCACCACATGGATAAAGGGGAAGAATGATGATATTGGAGTGAGTTATATGGGGTAATATGTATGGGTTTCCATGATCACGAGTTATGTTGAATAGGCGTTCATGGGTTTCTATGTCCGCGAGATAATGATGAAAGAGTGATGTGGCTTATCCATGTGCACAAACTATGAAAGAAAGAGTGACATGGTTTTTCATGTTCGCGAGTTGTGAAAGAAAGAGTGACATGGTTTTCCTGTTGTCAAAACCCGTCATTATCCCCCTGGACGAAGTCATCAACATCTGGTCCCATTGCGATGATCGACTCCAAGTAATGTCCTTAAAATGAGCAAATGCACGGCGGAAGACTTAATTCGTACCTGAGAATAAACATGCTTAAAAGTGTCAACCAAAAGGTTGGTGAGTTCATAGATTTATCATGATAATCATTTAAGTGTATTAATAGACCACAAGATTTCCGTTATCATAAACATAATACACTCGCAAGTGTATGAAAAGCATTCTAAGAGTTGAGCACTTGGTAACCATACTTAACATTTAATCATCGTCGCATATTCTTATATATATAACATCGCTACACCGTACCAAGTGTAGTATACAAAACGAAGTACTATGCAACCGTTAAAAACTGGTCGTCCAGCCCGGTTGGGGTTGTCAGGCCCGATAGATCTATCAACAGTACACTACCCCATGTAAATAGTAGTTACCAAGTATAAAGAAATATGCCATGGTACAACTCAACGTAGAATGTATTTTAAGTACTTGCGTCTATTTCGTAAAACATTTATAAAAGCAGCGCATGTATTCTCAGCCCAAAAATATATATTGCAAAAGCAATTAAAAAGGGAGCAAATGAAACTCACCATACTGTATTTTGTAGTAAAAATACATATGACGTCATTAAACAAGTGTAGGGTTGGTCTCGGATTCACGAACCTATATCGGTCATATATATATTAACACATATAACGGAAATCGAACTAACATCAAGTATAGTATTTGTTCGTTTTGTTTTAAATATTGTTCGATGATCATTGATCCTATACACGAATTGTAAATGGTTTTGTAGACTGATCTTGATGCTTTTAATGTCATATCCCTTTATTTGTGAAGTGAATGTTCTGAAGGTTTTGATGCGGTGGTGACGGGTGTGAGTGTGATGATGTTCAAGAAGATAGTTGTTTGGTGTTTAGGTTGAAGAGGATGGTTTACTGAAAGTGGTTTACGGTTGCAAGAATGATGATAATCAAATGTACTAGGTGTCGATGTTCAATCAACGAATGGAACTGAAACAGTAACTAGTCGATGTTGATTACAAGTTTGGTGTTCTCGGCTCATGATAACTTGCATATATGTGTGTAGATATATATGTAAAGATAGATAGATATATAATAATAGATATCGTATAACTGAAGTTTATTGAAGATATTTGGATCGATTTCTTGCAATGTACCTTGATTTGGACTGATAACAAATTTTGGAATAAAGTTCAACCAGTAGCATAAAGAAATATAAACAGGTTGCCAAATTCAATTGATTTGTACTACTGATTGGGATGGGAATTGAAAGGACCCGTTCATATACATTATAAACGATTCACAATAGTTGATTACATTGCGAGGTATTTGACCTCTATATGATACATTTTACAAACATTGCATTCGTTTTTAAAAGACAATATTTCTTTACATCGAAAATTGACAGGCATGCATACCATTTCATAATATCCACTATCCAGCTATAAATTGATTTAATAATAATCTTTGATGAACTCAATGACTCGAATGCAACGTTCTTCGAAATATGCTATGAAAGACTCCAAGTAATATCTTTAAAATGAGCAAATGCACAGCGGAAGATTTCTTTAACACCTGAGAATAAACATGCTTTAAAGTGTCAACCAAAAGGTTGGTGAGTTCATTAGTTTATCATAATCATCTATTTCCATCATTTTAATAGACCACAAGAATTTCATTTCCAGTTCTCATAAATATACGTCCCATGCATAGAGACAAAAATAATCATTCATATGGTGAACACCTGGTAACCAACATTAACAATATGCATATAAGAATATCCCCTATCATTCCGGGATCCTCCTTCGGACATGATATAAATTTCGAAGTACTAAAGCATCCGGTACTTTGGATGGGGTTTGTTAGGCCCAATAGATCTATCTTTAGGATTCGCGTCAATTAGGGTGTCTGTTCCCTAATTCTTAGATTACCAGACTTTAATAAAAAGGGGCATATTCGATTTCGATAATTCAACCATAGAATGTAGTTTCAATTACTTGTGTCTATTTTGTCAAACATTTATAAAAATTGCGCATGTATTCTCAGCCCAAAAATATAAAGGGTAAAAAGGCAAATGAAACTCACCATACTGTATTTTGTAGTAAAAATACATATAACATCATTGAACAAGTGTAGGGTTGGCCTCGGATTCACGAACCTATATTAATTATATATATTTATATGTCGGTCAAAATTTGTCTAACAATTTAGGTCAAGTCATAGTGTACCACAATCCTAATGCTCGAGTCTGACTCAACAGTATAGTAACATGTTATATTACCCATGCTCAGTTAAAATTCTAGTAAAAGGTGACGTGTGAAACAACGTAACACAAATGGTTTCATAATCATAAAATAGTATTTTAGTATTTAGAGAAAGTCAACACGAAAAAAAAAATTAACTGAAAAGTTAACGGGAAAAGTCAAAGTTCAAGGTCAAAAGTCAAAGGTTAAAATAAAAACGAGGTCGCATGCAACAATACAATATCTTATACAACAAAATGATTTTTCGGTCAAACATTACTAAACGGCCACTTCAGCGATTTTTAGAAAAATTATCGGAACTCCGATTGATAAACGGTCACAGCCTTTAATTTCTCGTTACCACAAAGATATAACATGATTTTTGGCAAAAGTAAACACACATCAGGCCGACCATGACAACTGATATAAAACTGACATTTTTAATAAAAAAGTTTCAACTCTTTTTAGAATTTTAAAATGTGACCAAACAGTCAACTTTGTCGATTTTTAGAAAAATCGTCGAGACTCGAATTGACAAACGGCCAGAGTCGTTTGTTAGACCTTACAACAAAGAATTCAGTGGTATTTTTGTTTTAATCTGAAACAACGCAGATCAGCGAGAATTTCAGTTTCCGTATCGACGTTTCATCAAAATTTACAAAACTTCTTTTATCCATAACTTGACAACCGTTCAACGAAACGAGACGTGCTTTATATGAAAATTCATCTACTCGACGAGTAGAATCCAAATAACCACTTTTTATTACTCAGAAAATTAGTTCACTAATTATCATTAGCAATCTTAATTACGAAATTAATTGTTTAATTCATAACTTTCTAACCGTTCATCGAATCCATTCGATATCTAAATGAAAAGTTATTAATTTTTCGCTAGCTTTCCAACGACATGCATATCTTATATCTTATCTCATCCCTAGTATAACAACCTTTAAGATTCAACATAACCTATCTAATGGTAATATCAAATATACAAGCATGCATAATCCTATTTTCTCGAGCACTAGTCAGGGATACACTATTAGTATGTAAAAATTAAATTAGGAGTACTCACGTATCAATATTGAGATTCAATATTGTAGGAAAGGTACGTAGACGCAACGGAGATGATAACTACCAAATTTGACCTCACGGGCATACCCATGAACCATACCCATCACCTCCATAGCCATAACCCATAATTTCCTTAGCCCTATCCCACTTATAAAACCCATGTTGCAATAGCTCGCGCGTACCCCTTGTCGTAGTATTTTATGTATAATACTAGTATTATCACTCCTAACAATACTAATACTAATAATAATAAAATTAATAATCTTAATAATAAAATTTATATATAAATAAAATAAATAAGTAAATATTACGGAGTAATATACATAGACAGAGAGATTGAGAAATGGATAGCTTTATAATGTGGCCTCACCAACCCAGCTCATATTCGCATGTCATGGTATCCAGCTCATATGCACTATAAAATCTCGTGCCGACACTTTCCTTTACATATGGTACGTAGTAATAGATTTATTTATATATTAATTAATATATAATATATTTAATCTTTAGAATTAATTAAATATTATATTATATTTACGTGCGTAGTAAAAATATAACTTTTACAAAAATGACACGGGCGTGGTCTCACGACTCATGTACCACTTTCAGTTTTTCGGGCGCACTTTCGTATGTTTAGAAAACTAGCCTTTTACGTTACGTGACATGTACCTTTTACAAAAATTAGACTTATATAACAATAAATTACCTTTATAAAAATATAACTTATAAAGTTGAGCGTTGTGGTCATTTCCTTCAATAAATCAAAGTCTCGTTGTTTGTCAAAATATTTTATTTTAAATTAAACATTTTGTGACACGTACCATTATTAACAACTAGACTTAAATTAATTAAAAACTAACCCACTCAAAGTGTAACTTAATCTTTTGAGTGTTTTGGTCATTTACTTTTATAATTCATAATCTTTTTATTTATCAAAGCCTATTTATTAATATTAGTTTAATATCAAAACGTTTTATGACTAATTTAAATTAAAATTTATAATCTTATACATATTTTTAAAATATTCATCTAATAACATACTAGTTATCCTTTCAAACTAATTATATAATTTAAGATCCTTTACAAAATCGAAAAATCCTATAACGTTTATGCTTTAAAACTTAATTTGATTTCATTCTTTTATGCGTAAATGTTTAGTTTAATTTCTTTAACTTTCTAAATAATATATCTTAATATAACATATCAAATGGGTTTATCTAGTCAACGAATCTTATCCCAATTATTCCTTCTATATGATAAATCGAGTATTATGAAATTCGATTCTCCACTAACTTTTGTCTAACTCCCAATAAGTGATACTTTGTTCTTACTTGTAAATCAATTTACCATTTATTCCAAATACCGTTAAAAAGTAAGGGTTTTCTAATTCAAAGTGGGTCTCATAACAGAGACTCGAAATCATAATTCAATGTATCTGATAATTCAATCATTTGATATTATCTCTTAATCTCGTCGATAAACTTACATCGAACAAATACGTTCATATAAAGTATTATTCATTCAATACCTTGATAGCATTTCCAAGTTCATAAAATAGATCTCATAGCTTATTTTCATATTAACTAATCCGTTCAATGTTTTACTAATATATCTCAATTTAATAATCACACATGTATATATACATGTATATTTATTTACACATAATTGTTCGTGAATCGTTTGGCATGGTCAAAGGGTAATTGATTATATGAATATAGTTTTCAAAACTTTCGAGACTCAACATTACATATTTTTGCTCATCGTGTCGGGAACATATAAAGATTAAAGTTTAAATTTGATCGGAAATTTCCGGGTCATCACAGTACCTACCCGTTAAAAGAAATTTCGTCCCGAAATTTGATAGAGGTCGTCATGGCTAACAGTAAGAATGTTACTATGACGAATGTAAACTGATACATAGAGTTTTATCATCATTGAGTAATATAGATAACCCAATTTGATTATGCGAAGAGTATAAGTGAAGCTATCGCAAAAGAGTGAAAAATGAATAAATGCAGGTTTGACTTAACAGGTGGCGTAGTCAAGATTGATTTCCGAAATTTAAGGAATTTAGAAGAAGATCTCCATAATAAGATTTGATTCGTCGGTAATTAAGGAGATTAGGATCCTCTTTGGTTATACGCGATAATCTGCTTTGATTTCTCTGTCTATAAATCCACCCCCTTCGTTTCCTTACAACTCACACCTACTATTCTTTCTTCCTCAATTCATACTTTAAAGTATTCATTAATATGCTCCATCCCATCCTGATCCTTGATATCCTCTTAACTTTCATATCTGTCATTCTTCTTTTAAATCTGCCACCGGAAGAATCTATTTACTTCTACTATACTCTTGGGTTTATAGTTTTTCTAGTCCTCCCGTGTCTTTATATTGCTATTTGCATTGACATCTACGGTTTATAATTTACGGGTGGTTGTTGGGTTTTATATCTTCCCTTATACTTCGATGTCCCTGTTTCTGTCTTCTATAATCATTGTCATCCATAGTTAATGCTCCCTTCTATTTGTTGCGATCTATACTCCAATTTCTGTTTCAAAGCTTTGTCCTTTCGTTTCTTCTTCTTGCGATTAAATAGCTCTTGTAATGGTCCGAAATTGATAAGTATGGATTTAAGAAGGAATATAGTAATTGTTCTAAGAAGGAAATGGTAATGGTAAAATATTGATTTGTTAAATTACCAGAATACCCTGGAAAAGACCGAATCATCAAGAAATATTTTCTTGATATATTTAGAGGTTAGATAGAATGTAAGAGTCGTGTAAATGGTACATGATGACGGTATATTCTGTGAATCATCACGTCCATTAGAAACTTAGCATGAATTACCGTAATATAATGACGTTGATCAAGTGTCATTATATTATACTAACCCATGCATCAGTTCCCAACACTACTTCAAAAACATTCATATTTGAATTTTTTTTTTTTTTTCAGAATTTAGCAGCTAACACAGTTTCTTTTATGTTGCAGATATTACAGGGAGATAAATGATCTCATATAAGAATAGTTGTGATAATAATTCCAGGAATATGGAGAATATGTATAATGGAAGATATGAAGATACCTTATGATATTTAAGGTAAGATGATGATGAAGAATATCTGTCTGTGAAGGTTTAGACTAAGGGGTAATGTGTTTGCTAACTATTCCCGCAGACACTGAATCATTTGGATCCTTTGAAGGTAGATTCAGTCCTTGTGATTTATCCACAGCTTCCTTCATACTTTGCTCAATCCGTTTTTCAGTACCAAATCCTTTCTTTTTCTGAGCTTTACCAACTCACTATCTTCTTTCATCAAACATTTGGCCGTTCAGATCATCTACCATTTTTTTTTTTTTTATTTATGTTTCCTCTGCATTTAATGCTATAATATCTGAATCACTGGTTATCAATTCGAGATGGGTTCAAAAGAATCGTGTTTTAGATGATTAAACGCTGGTGGTAATATGGTGGAATATGAAAGGTTCCCCAGTAATAATGACGAAAAGGCAACGTATCTAACAGGGTTATAATAAGACTGGTCCGACTGCAAAATCGAAGTTGACTTGCTGGAGCTGTGACAAAATTGGCTACTTTGAAAAGGAATCGAAATGTTGTTTTTGCTAGAAGAATTCGACGCAGGTACATGTTAGATTATGACTTTGGTTTCAAGAGTTTTTCAGGTACAAAACTTCGGGTAACGTGTGTGTTGGATCATCATCTCAATTGTTTATTATTTGATGTGTCTTTTAGAATTTCGAAGGGATTTAATTGCAGATTGTCATAGTCAATATCCAAATGATGAAATCGTCCTAAATCCCGAATGATTTTTCATATACATCTTGTGTGTTACGATTAAAAGTGATGTTCTATCACAGTTTTGAAGTCAAAGTATAGCTTTGAAAAATGTAAAGATCTAAGAGTGATGATTTTGGTTGTATCACGAGTTGAATTCTGAAATTCCCAAAATCAGAATATGTAATTAGATTCGAATGAGTATGGTTGTTTTGATTTCTATAGAAGAATGTAAATTGGTTTAGTTGATGATTATTGAATCAGAATTGAAGAATGTAACATATTAATTGTGATTTTATATATCTCTCGGGTATTACCTACCCGTTAAAAAATTTCACAAATAATATTTTGAACAAGAATTCTCATTACAATCTTTATGAAAATATATGTGGGTATATTTTCTTCAGATGTAGTACAGATTCAATGAGTTAATATAATACTAAGCTCATTTGATTTTTCGGATTGAATTAGAAATGAATATTCTCTAAAACATTAGAGATTACATAATCTTTGCGAAGTATTTCACTAATGTAATCAATGCTTCAATGTTTATATGTATTTTCTTAGTGAATCATGCTGATGCTCATAGAACTCTTGCTAATTTCGCAAGATACGAATATTGTTTGCCCTTAAATTTCGGGTATATCGTAGATGAAAGTGTATAATCAAACATGTTATTGAATGATACACTTGATTTATTATGAACCGGAGTTCATTAGATTGAAACAGAGATTGTGGTTAACGATGATTAAGTTGTTAATGAAGGATGTACATCATAAGATATTAGTAATATGAATTTAAACGAGTAGTATCTACTCTTTTTCAATTCATACTTAATAGCTTAGTACAAAAAGATTTATTATAATTCCAGAATTCATATATATAAAATATATAACAATTCTTCAGAAGGAATGAGTTAATACTATATAACTCGTTGATACAACATATTCGTTGTTGATTGGTAACGATTTCCACAGTGATTCTTGAACTGATGGGATTTGTGATGTCATAGGTGTTGCTGATTCTGACGATGCTGACGTTACTGACTATACTGGTGATGCTAACGGTACTGTTACTGCTGATGATACTTTCGGTAATTGCTAGTGATGCTTGTATAACAAGTAAATCGCGCACCATCCTTGTTAGGGTTTCGATTCTTCCTTGACTCATTTTAGTTCACTCATCTGATTTAGGGTTAGGGTGGAAATAGATAATCTCTAAGACTTTAGAGATTACATAATCGCCGTAAAATATTCCTCCGATGAAGTTATGAATCAATACTTCATCGTTTGTTGTTGTTGGTACTCCTTGGTATCTATGATGCGTGTGATGTTGATATCCGAGGTATAGATTATGATGTTGAGGCGTGTGATGCGAATGTGATTGTTGATGATGGTAATGGTACTGTTGGTGTTAATGATGATGATACCGTTGATGCCGGTGATGCTGCTGATGTCTAGAGTATTGAGGTTTGCGATGTTGATGTTACTGGCGGTACTGATTATGCTGCTGGTGCTGCTGATGGTGTTTGTAATCCTTGCACCATAAGCTCCAAAGCCGTCACGCGTGCGCGAAGTTCGTTAACTTCTGCTAGTACACCGGGATGATTGTCGGTTGGGACGAGCGGATAAATAAAATCTAGGATTTGATGTAGCATATAATCGTGACGAGATACTCTGGAAATGAGAGAGAAAATGGTTTCACGAACAGGTTCACCGGTAAGTGCTTCAGGTTCATCGCCAATAGGGCAATTTGGTGGATGGAAAGGATCACCTTCTTCTTGTCTCCAATAATTGAGGAGGCTACGAACCCATCCCCATTTCATCCAGAATAGATGATGACTGATTGGTTGATCCATTCTGGTCACACTATTTTCGGAGCTCGAATGGAAATCCATATCGACATAGCTGTCGAAATCAGAGGAGTTCGAACTAGATGCGGAATCCATCTCGTATGATCAGAGAAAGAATTTTGGTATAAAATAGATTGTAGAATTTAGATTTGGTATTCCTCAATACATAATTTACATATGTATATATAATACCAAAATCCCATAGATTTCGGAGAATCTTTGAAAGATGTTAGTCAAAGTTCACAGTAATAAATACGCTAAGATATTAATTAGCAGATATGCTAAGATGTGAATTTCGTCTATACGCTGTTATGCAATAAATGCAGGAAAACGAGTCTAGACTTAAGATGATAAGCAGATAATTTCCTAAGGATGATAAGTAGATGATTTCCGACACAAAATGATAAGCAAAACTTTTGACATGCAGACACGGTCGAAGTCCAGACTCACTAATGCATCTTAACAACTAACAGTAAGACACACTAATGCAAGACCTGGTTCGCTAAGACCACCGCTCTGATACCAACTGAAAGGACCCGTTCATATACATTATAAACGATTCACAATAGTTGATTACATTGCGAGGTATTTGACCTCTATATGATACATTTTACAAACATTGCATTCGTTTTTAAAAGACAATATTTCTTTACATCGAAAATTGACAGGCATGCATACCATTTCATAATATCCACTATCCAGCTATAAATTGATTTAATAATAATCTTTGATGAACTCAATGACTCGAATGCAACGTTCTTCGAAATATGCTATGAAAGACTCCAAGTAATATCTTTAAAATGAGCAAATGCACAGCGGAAGATTTCTTTAACACCTGAGAATAAACATGCTTTAAAGTGTCAACCAAAAGGTTGGTGAGTTCATTAGTTTATCATAATCATCTATTTCCATCATTTTAATAGACCACAAGAATTTCATTTCCAGTTCTCATAAATATACGTCCCATGCATAGAGACAAAAATAATCATTCATATGGTGAACACCTGGTAACCAACATTAACAATATGCATATAAGAATATCCCCTATCATTCCGGGATCCTCCTTCGGACATGATATAAATTTCGAAGTACTAAAGCATCCGGTACTTTGGATGGGGTTTGTTAGGCCCAATAGATCTATCTTTAGGATTCGCGTCAATTAGGGTGTCTGTTCCCTAATTCTTAGATTACCAGACTTTAATAAAAAGGGGCATATTCGATTTCGATAATTCAACCATAGAATGTAGTTTCAATTACTTGTGTCTATTTTGTCAAACATTTATAAAAATTGCGCATGTATTCTCAGCCCAAAAATATAAAGGGTAAAAAGGCAAATGAAACTCACCATACTGTATTTTGTAGTAAAAATACATATAACATCATTGAACAAGTGTAGGGTTGGCCTCGGATTCACGAACCTATATTAATTATATATATTTATATGTCGGTCAAAATTTGTCTAACAATTTAGGTCAAGTCATAGTGTACCACAATCCTAATGCTCGAGTCTGACTCAACAGTATAGTAACATGTTATATTACCCATGCTCAGTTAAAATTCTAGTAAAAGGTGACGTGTGAAACAACGTAACACAAATGGTTTCATAATCATAAAATAGTATTTTAGTATTTAGAGAAAGTCAACACGAAAAAAAAAATTAACTGAAAAGTTAACGGGAAAAGTCAAAGTTCAAGGTCAAAAGTCAAAGGTTAAAATAAAAACGAGGTCGCATGCAACAATACAATATCTTATACAACAAAATGATTTTTCGGTCAAACATTACTAAACGGCCACTTCAGCGATTTTTAGAAAAATTATCGGAACTCCGATTGATAAACGGTCACAGCCTTTAATTTCTCGTTACCACAAAGATATAACATGATTTTTGGCAAAAGTAAACACACATCAGGCCG
This sequence comes from Rutidosis leptorrhynchoides, assembly GCF_046630445.1. Taxonomy (NCBI): domain Eukaryota; kingdom Viridiplantae; phylum Streptophyta; class Magnoliopsida; order Asterales; family Asteraceae; genus Rutidosis; species Rutidosis leptorrhynchoides. The sequence continues at coordinate 548,985,615 of NC_092334.1, forward strand.
ACCATGACAACTGATATAAAACTGACATTTTTAATAAAAAAGTTTCAACTCTTTTTAGAATTTTAAAATGTGACCAAACAGTCAACTTTGTCGATTTTTAGAAAAATCGTCGAGACTCGAATTGACAAACGGCCAGAGTCGTTTGTTAGACCTTACAACAAAGAATTCAGTGGTATTTTTGTTTTAATCTGAAACAACGCAGATCAGCGAGAATTTCAGTTTCCGTATCGACGTTTCATCAAAATTTACAAAACTTCTTTTATCCATAACTTGACAACCGTTCAACGAAACGAGACGTGCTTTATATGAAAATTCATCTACTCGACGAGTAGAATCCAAATAACCACTTTTTATTACTCAGAAAATTAGTTCACTAATTATCATTAGCAATCTTAATTACGAAATTAATTGTTTAATTCATAACTTTCTAACCGTTCATCGAATCCATTCGATATCTAAATGAAAAGTTATTAATTTTTCGCTAGCTTTCCAACGACATGCATATCTTATATCTTATCTCATCCCTAGTATAACAACCTTTAAGATTCAACATAACCTATCTAATGGTAATATCAAATATACAAGCATGCATAATCCTATTTTCTCGAGCACTAGTCAGGGATACACTATTAGTATGTAAAAATTAAATTAGGAGTACTCACGTATCAATATTGAGATTCAATATTGTAGGAAAGGTACGTAGACGCAACGGAGATGATAACTACCAAATTTGACCTCACGGGCATACCCATGAACCATACCCATCACCTCCATAGCCATAACCCATAATTTCCTTAGCCCTATCCCACTTATAAAACCCATGTTGCAATAGCTCGCGCGTACCCCTTGTCGTAGTATTTTATGTATAATACTAGTATTATCACTCCTAACAATACTAATACTAATAATAATAAAATTAATAATCTTAATAATAAAATTTATATATAAATAAAATAAATAAGTAAATATTACGGAGTAATATACATAGACAGAGAGATTGAGAAATGGATAGCTTTATAATGTGGCCTCACCAACCCAGCTCATATTCGCATGTCATGGTATCCAGCTCATATGCACTATAAAATCTCGTGCCGACACTTTCCTTTACATATGGTACGTAGTAATAGATTTATTTATATATTAATTAATATATAATATATTTAATCTTTAGAATTAATTAAATATTATATTATATTTACGTGCGTAGTAAAAATATAACTTTTACAAAAATGACACGGGCGTGGTCTCACGACTCATGTACCACTTTCAGTTTTTCGGGCGCACTTTCGTATGTTTAGAAAACTAGCCTTTTACGTTACGTGACATGTACCTTTTACAAAAATTAGACTTATATAACAATAAATTACCTTTATAAAAATATAACTTATAAAGTTGAGCGTTGTGGTCATTTCCTTCAATAAATCAAAGTCTCGTTGTTTGTCAAAATATTTTATTTTAAATTAAACATTTTGTGACACGTACCATTATTAACAACTAGACTTAAATTAATTAAAAACTAACCCACTCAAAGTGTAACTTAATCTTTTGAGTGTTTTGGTCATTTACTTTTATAATTCATAATCTTTTTATTTATCAAAGCCTATTTATTAATATTAGTTTAATATCAAAACGTTTTATGACTAATTTAAATTAAAATTTATAATCTTATACATATTTTTAAAATATTCATCTAATAACATACTAGTTATCCTTTCAAACTAATTATATAATTTAAGATCCTTTACAAAATCGAAAAATCCTATAACGTTTATGCTTTAAAACTTAATTTGATTTCATTCTTTTATGCGTAAATGTTTAGTTTAATTTCTTTAACTTTCTAAATAATATATCTTAATATAACATATCAAATGGGTTTATCTAGTCAACGAATCTTATCCCAATTATTCCTTCTATATGATAAATCGAGTATTATGAAATTCGATTCTCCACTAACTTTTGTCTAACTCCCAATAAGTGATACTTTGTTCTTACTTGTAAATCAATTTACCATTTATTCCAAATACCGTTAAAAAGTAAGGGTTTTCTAATTCAAAGTGGGTCTCATAACAGAGACTCGAAATCATAATTCAATGTATCTGATAATTCAATCATTTGATATTATCTCTTAATCTCGTCGATAAACTTACATCGAACAAATACGTTCATATAAAGTATTATTCATTCAATACCTTGATAGCATTTCCAAGTTCATAAAATAGATCTCATAGCTTATTTTCATATTAACTAATCCGTTCAATGTTTTACTAATATATCTCAATTTAATAATCACACATGTATATATACATGTATATTTATTTACACATAATTGTTCGTGAATCGTTTGGCATGGTCAAAGGGTAATTGATTATATGAATATAGTTTTCAAAACTTTCGAGACTCAACATTACATATTTTTGCTCATCGTGTCGGGAACATATAAAGATTAAAGTTTAAATTTGATCGGAAATTTCCGGGTCATCACAGGAATGTCTTTAGAGAATCAAACAAAAATTAGATACTGTTTCGGTAGCTGTAAGAAACTGAATTGATTCCAAATCTTACATATGATCTTATCTTATTATTATTAATAATTAATGATTAATAATTATAATTATATCTAAATAAAAAAATAATAATAATAGTAATCTTAATAAGACACTAATACTAATACATTTAAAAATAATTATAATTATAACAATAATAACAATGATGGTATAGATATTAACAAAGGATATTAATAATAATATTATTGATAAGTTCTTTTATTATATCAATCTTAATAATTTTAGGAATAATGATAATACTTATATCATATTTGAATTGTTATTATTTATATATTCTATATTTATTACAATATTCATATAATATTAATTATGTATAAAAGTCATATAGATTTATTTTAATAATAGCATATTTATTCTGTATATTACCTTACATTTCCAATTCGAATAATTATTTTGTATTTTATTAATTCAAATCTATATATACACTTATATTTATATATATATATATATATATATATATATATATATATATATATATATATATATATATATATATATATATATATATATATATATATATATATATATATATATATATATATAATATATATATATATATATATATATATATAGTTACACAGTTCGCGAATCGTCGAGAATAGTCGAAGGCTAACATTATATATGAACACAGTTCTAAGATTTTTGAGACTCAATATTACAGATTTTGCTTATCGTGTCGGAAACATATAAAGATTAAAGTTTAAATTTGGTCGGAAATTCCCGGGTCGTCACACCTGTTCACGAGTTGTGAAAGAAAGAGTGACATGGTTTTCCATGTTCATGAATTGTGAAAGAACGGGTGACATGGTTTATCATGATTCGCTAGTTGTGAAAGAAAGAGTGACATGGTTTTCCATGTTCACAAGTTGTGAAAGTAAGAGAGACATGATTTTTCACGTTCGCGAGTTTTGAAAGAAAGAGTCACATGGTTTTCCACGTTTACGAGTTGTGAAAGAAAGAGTGCAATGGTTTTTCCATGTTCACGAATAGTGAAAGAAAGAGTGATATGGTTTTTCATGATTCATGAGTTGTGAAAGAAAGAGTGACATGGTTTTCCAAGTTCGGGAGTTGTTTAAAAAAGAGTGATATGATTTTCATATTTACGAGTTATGATGAAAGAGTGACACATGTTTTCGTGTTTACTAGTTATGATGAAAGAGTGTTCATGGGTTTTCGTGAGCATTAGCATGCTGTGCATAAGTTTTCCGGTTTGTGTATGTGCAAGAGGAGGCCATGATCACAAGTTATTATGATTAATAATGCTCATGGGTTTCCATGATCACGATTTATATTATGTAAGAGTGTTCATGGGTTTTCTCATGACCACGAGCTATGTTATGAATGATTGTTCCTTGATTTTTCCCGAATTACATTCGTGCAAGAGGGAAGCCTTGATCACGAGTTATGTATTGGATGATGAATTATATATATATATATATATATATATATATATATATATATATATATATATATATATATATATATATATATATATATATATATATATATATATATATGACGCGAGATGCAAGTTGCAGAGTTTAAGGTAAGCAACCACACGAGTATGTGTAAGACTTGGCGCGTGGCTAAGAAATCACATGAGTAGGTGTAAGACTTAGCGCGTGGCTAAGAAACTGTGTGAGTAGGTGTAAGACATATCCATAATGTCTAAGCAACTACAAGAGTCGGTGTGAGACTTAGTGCATGGCTAAGCAACCATATGAGTAGCTGTAAGACTTAGCGAGTGGCTAAGTAACCATATGATTAGGTGTAAGACTTAGAGCGTGGCTAAGAAACCATATGAGTAGGTGTAAGGCTTACAAAAAACTTCCTGTACACAACGGAGCAGTGGCACCCTCAATGCGCGACTGACCACCAGCTTGTTATTTTCATACGGAGTTAATATTCACCATGGTGAATGTTAACGTCTAGAATAATAGATAGTAAAATAACTATAGTACCACTTTATTACAACAGCAATAAAAAGCAAAACTTAAAGTGGGGAAAGTAGAGCTACTCACATTGATTTAAAACCAAAAATCCTATCTTGAAAGTGATATTTTCGTGAAAGAGAGAAAGTCACCCCGTCTCCAACTGAAGCCTTCTCGCCCGCTGCTAGGAAGATTCGATCCCAACGCTCCGCATGACCTCCTTACTTTTATAACTACTTCTTTACTAAAGAGAACTTGATTTGAAAGCAAGTTAATATTCACCATAAATTATTACTCCGTATCATTTGGAGTTAATATTCATCCTCATGAATTGTTGTATTTAAATGATTTGGAAGTTACCCGAATACATATGGCGGAAGCGGAAAGGATCGATGTTTAGATCACCGGTCGGGGAAAGCAATCACAAACGGAAGGCTTTCATGATTCACAACTTAAGATTCCTTTATCGATTTCCCCGAATATACACGAACGGGACAAGAACAATATCTTGTCTTTCACAATGTTTCTCTAATATGTGCTATGTGTACTTGATATCTTATTCACGCACTCACAATCTAATGCATGAGACTTCAATTTATAATGAGCTAGAAACTAACCACCAAGACTAGTGAAAAGTCTCATTAATAACCAAATTAATAGATACTTATTTCTCATTAATATATAGTACTTATGACTCATTAACAACTAATGTAATAGTCATTTGGTACCACATAATTACTAATGTGATATGTACACATTATTATATATCAAGGAAATTAGTGGACAAGTTGAATTCGGGTCAAACTGGATCCAAGTTCCAACATGGATGTTAACATGTGGAATAATATACAGTAAAATAAAATAGCGAAAGTACCACCTTATTACATCATAATTTCAAAATGATTTAAAAATGATTTCCGAATGATCTGATTGAGAAACTGAGATTTAGGTGTTGTTTGTTTTTCCCATTGAAGATCTTATTTTGTCTTATGTCTGCGGGCGGGCAGACGTTTTAATTGCAGACGGTTTGTTTTTTCGAAGACATAAGACAAAAAAAGATCTTCAAAGGTCTTCCAAATAGAAGCTCTAAAATATAGCTTCTCACTTTTGAAGACATTTTGTTAAGCTACTTTATAACCTTATCCCATTCTCTTTCCTTACTACTGTACCATATCTATTCTCTTCCAATTAATCTTTCCCAGCCTACCTATCCACTACCTCCGGCGACGGCATCACTTCCGGCACCGGCACCACCTTCGGGCACAACTTTCGATTGCACTACCTCTGGCCGCACTTAACTGCTATTTTTCTTTTGCACAGCTTTTTTGAATTATTATAAGATTATTTTTGACTTTGGTAATATTCTTTTGCATTCAGAAACTTTCCTTGCGTTTAATCTGAGTGGGGAATCAAATAGCCTTGTATTGTAGGATGAAACAAAGGTAAAAAGAAAAACTCAAAGACGGGTATGGCGATCTGATAAGAGTACAAAATGTACTTCTGAATTTCATTTTCATTCACTTAAAGTTTGAGAATTTGGTCCCTACATATAAAAAGCATCCGGACATATTTGGATTGAAGTGGTGAAGAACACTTTCATCATTTTTAATAGAAGTTAGAAATACACTAGCAATTTGTGAATAAATGGTTACTACTATTTGTGAAAAGTAGTGACTAGCATTTGTGAAAATTTAGTGATAGAACACTGTTACTTTAAAAAATAGTTTTTAGATTAAGCATTTGTGAAAATTTGGAGATTAATACTGTTACACCGTTAAATTAACCTTATTTCATACTATTTCATAATATTCCAGTAATGTATTATTCATTAAAACATCAAAATTACATTAATTCATATTCAGATTGACTTTCGCAGATAAAAAAACAAACAGTCTTCTAGTTTAGGTTTGCGGACTTTAAGACCACATCTTCTTTGGCAGACATGGTTACAGACTGCAGACATTAAACATCTTAAAAAAACAAACAACACCTTACTTTTCTTTTCCAAAAAGTGATTTTGGTCACTCCTATACATGTAGAACATATTCAAATCAAATTACACAAACTGGACCCATCTTCTAAACCTCTATATAAACTTGCATTTTATTCTCATGAAGTCTTCAATTGAACTCCCCTCTCAACAAAACAGAACTTTCATCAAATCTCACAAGCAACTAATCATGTCAAATGTACCTGCAATGCTCCTTTCAACTAACTTATCTCATTATTATTCAAGAAAACTTTTACTTACCACTTATTCTTCATCTCAACAACTAGCTCCTCCACCATCATCATCAACCCTAAATACTTCACATAACGTGGTAATGGTTCTTTCTGTCCTTTTATGTGCTTTAATATGTTCACTAGGTTTGAATTCCATCATTAGGTGTGCATTAAGATGCACAAGTTTAGTCGGCTCGGAATTCATCTCTAGCCAAGATCAAAACACGTCGGCTAGATTAGCCAATACCGGGATCAAGGAAAAGGTACTAAAGACTTTCCTAACAGTTAGATATTGGGAAGGATTAAAATTACCGGGACTAGACACAGAATGCGTAATTTGTTTAGGTGATTTATTGACTGGAGATCGAATTAAGATATTGCCTAAATGCAATCACGGGTTTCATGTTCGTTGTATCGATAAATGGCTTAAATCACATTCGTCTTGTCCGAATTGTAGGCATTCACTTCTTGAAACTTGCCAAAAAAATTTAACAGGTGGGAATTGTAGTAGTACAACTTCTTCACAACAACCTCAACAGCAAGGTGCAAGTCATGTGATCAATATTGTAAGTTTAGTACCTTTACAACATGAAGGTGTTATAAGAAACTATAGTCATTAACTAGATTTTAATAGTATAGACAAACCAATTATGTAATTACTAGTTTATAAGTACAGTTTTGTAATTGCACATTGTTATATATTGGTAGTTACTTTTTTGTTTTACCGTAGAAACAAGTAAATAGTTACTTTTTTCCTTATTCATGTTATTCGGTATATTGTGATCATTTTTGACCCTTTCTTGTGTCATCTTAAGATGTGATGATGGTAAAATTTAAATCAAAGACCTCTTTAAAAATATCAAGACGTCAACCGGTAAACCATCTTGTGAAGATTCATTACTTCATCATATATATATATATATATATATATATATATATATATATATATATATATATATATATATATATATATATATATATATATATATATACTAGTACATACTAAACTAATAAAGTATATATATTAATAATTAATAATATAATATGATAATTGTAACAATAAAAAAGTATTAACTAAACTAAAGATAAATTTTCGCATGAATACGTGAAGGCATAGGTTATTACGATGTTTATATCATATTTGAGTGGTGCTATGATATGTAAAGTCACTCGCCTATGTCATAATACACAATATCTTAGCTTGCATTGTCACGAACAACATTCTATTAAGTCTCATTAATATCATAAGTTGGGAAGACAATAATGTGAAGAACTATGTCTATTTTCGACAGCAAATTAATCGTATTAATAAAGTTCAATTCATTTACTTGATTGGGGTGTGTTTGGATGACGAGCTTGTTGGAGCTTATGGGAGCTTGAGCTTATGATTTTAATAAGCTCCAAGTCATAAGCTTCATTTGGTAGAGAAAAAAAGTAGAGCTTATGAAAATCATAAGCTCTGAAAAAATAAGCTACTTTTAGTAGCTTATGAAAAAAAGTAGAGCTTATGAACTGAAAAATAAGCTCCAGCTAGTTTATCAAACACTTATAAAAAATAATAAGCTCCAACTACCAGCTTAAAAAATAAGCTCCAGTTCCAGCTCTATCTCATAAGCTCAAACTCCAGCTACAGCTACTTTCATCCAAACACACCCTTGGTAGATTTTGGTATAAAAGTTGGATCGACTTAACACCTAGCAAGGTAGTGCGCATAGAGTTTTTTTAACTCACAAAATTAATGGGCCATATACGTGTTTCAATAATCAAAACTAGAAAAGTAACTGATCGCACGTTGCGACGGTGACTACTTTACGAAAATTGATATGTGTACATACAAGGCCGTCTCAACAATTTAGAAGGTCTTGGACGAAAATAAATATAGGCTCCTTATACATATAAAAAAATTAGTTGAGACGAAAAGATGATACTAAAATTCATCAATACGGAAAAAGGTTTTTAAGACAGACATATCAAAGTGTTTTTTTTCCCCAAATATTTATCCTCTAATGGTTTTTTATTTAATTTAATTGAATACTTTGAGACTATATATATATATATATATATATATATATATATATATATATATATATATATATATATATATATATATATATATATATATATATATATATATATATAGCCCTTCTATATATTTTGCCCATGTTTGAAGACGTCTCTGTGTACGTAAATAGCTAGTTGAAGTTTACAAAATGGCTATGTATATCTACATAGCTAATATTACATAGCTAATATTTTCGAATATCTTTTACATATGTTGATATGTACTACTTACACTGGTTACGCTTATTACATACACTGCTAACATACGTCGATACGTACTGTTTACACTGGTTACATAAATTGCTTACATAAACATACAGTGCTTACATACACTACTTACATACATTACATATATATCATCTTAAGTTGCATTACATACTGTTTTCTTACACTGCTTAAGCTGCATTACATACTGTTAAATCATACGTTCTTCATGTTTAAAAATGTAGACTTCATTTTCCTAAAAACTTTGCAACAAAAAATAGTCATTTACATCTAAATCTAAACTTTAAACGTAGTGTAGAACATAAAAGTAACGATAACACATAAAGAGTATATCCAACAGGGAGAAGTAAATAAATCAGTAATAAAAGTACTTAAATGAGTAAAAATTAAATAGAATACTGTCGTACATGGTTTGTAGGGACGAAATAGCTCTTCTTCTTTTAAAATAGAGACGTATTGCTTCACTTTCATATTGAAAACTCTTGCGATAATATCAGCACAATCATTAGATGTCAGATATGGATATTTACCAATGTATCTTTTGATTTCTGGCCATTTGGAATTGTAGGTAAATGTAATGAAAAAACCCGGGGTTGTCATAAACCCGACAAATGGCTAACACATCTAAGTAATGGCTATACATATATATGGGCCCATGGTAAAAGATGCGGGTAAAATGGTTCTTGAACCTACTTCGGATCCATAGTGAGCATCTCTATGTAATACGTCGTATAACCCGGATAAATACTCGTTACGAATATCTTGTTAGTTTTTCCTTATGTAATCTAATCTGTCTAAATTTATACTACAGTATGCAATTACTATGTACAGCTGAAACAATCTCCCACAACTTGAAAGAAGTCCAAATTAATTTTATCTATCATGCAACTGATAACTACTAGTATAAAACATGTTCTTAGTTAATTTCTTCTTCTATTACTTCTAATACCACCCATATCGCTTAACATCAATCCCAGATGATAGCCAGGTTGACCAAAAATAAAGAGCAAAGGAAACCGGAGGGACATATATGAAGGATGTAACTTGTTGATGCGCTTAGGTGTACCCCCTTTACATTCTATAATCAAATCATAATCAGTCCGAATATTATCACCAAAATAGTAAACAATAGCTTCTAACGCATCGAAGGTTGGCATTTCATATTACCTTGAGCCTATTACACTATACGACCTAATTTTTAACTCTAGTACATCTGGATCATTAATCTTATCTCTAGCAGTCCTAAAAAGCTTCCTTAACTCGTTTTTCGAATTTAAAGTGTCCAGTAGTTTGCTTACTATTTTAAAACTGCTATCTCTAGAATTTTCACCTTCAAAAAATCTCATTATATTACTGGCCTCATTAACTGTATCGTATATATATAACTGCAAAAAACGGGGGGTGGGTGGGTGGGGGGATACCCATCTCTAGGACATAGCGATCATAGCCAATGATAAACTTGTCCAAATATTCTAAATACGTACGGTCCTCTAACATTATTAATTTAGACTTCGATGTGTGCGCTATAAGAAGCCATGCTAAACATTTGATTATAAGCTCTTATATTATTCAAGAAGTGTGCATCACCAACAAATCAATAATTGTCTGTGGTGGAATCTCTTCTCGAGGCAAATCGACACGCCCCCTTTACAACATCGGTAATAGTTAAGAGAGGCCGACGAAACCCTTAGCCGTTATTCAAACCAAAATGTTGCACCACAATAGCATCATGCACAATTACAATAACTAATGTCTTTATAGGCATTGGTAACACCTAAAATTTAACAATCACAAAAAAGACATAAAACTAAATATTGATAATCCCAAAATCGAAAGGATGCCTAATAAACTAACAAAAGCCACCACACCTTGGGAAGTACTTGAGCCTTGCAGCGATGATGAAGAGGCTAAAATGGAAGGAACCCCATATAGACAAATGAGGTACAAAGATAAGGACAACAATCAAAACTCGACAATATATAATATATAAACCTTAATTTGAAGGAAAACTAAAACGCAAACGTACCAATAAAAGCCGATGATCTAGTAAATGGTAGGCCATTATCATCGCGAACACCAAAATTAGAAAAATTGGAAGGTCCCACACACTCATTACGAATGGTGTGACCACCATCATCAGCAAAATGTTGGTTAGTTAACCGTTTTCTTTTTTGACAGATTTAAATTGTGTATCGCCACTATAACTACCGAAGCAGATGGCACAGCGGCTCCACGGATATATTAATCCTTTTTTAGGCGGCGATTTTCCCTTCTTTATAGCAATACCCAAAGAAAACAAACCCATCATAAAGGACCAAATATATATATATATATATATATATATATATATATATATATATATATATATATATATATATATATATATAGTGGACCAATCCATGGATAAGCACTAAATGGGACAAAAACTGGATAAGTAAAATTTCAAATTTTTTTTTAAAAAAAAAACGATCCTTTAATATACAAATAGAAGAAAACGAAAAAATTTTAAAAAGTTTTTGAACAAAATCATTCGAAAATCGATGATGAATGGTAAACATCGATGATGAATGATAAAAATTGATGATGAATGGTAAAATTAACCATTCATCTGGTTAATTTATCATTCATTTTTGTTCGCGATGAATGATAAAATTAATCAATGCTAAAAAAAAGTAGATGAATGGTTAATTTAACCATTCATCTGTTTATAATGAATGATAAAAAAAAAACAGATGAATGGTTAATTTAACAATTCATCTGGTTTTTTTTAGCATTGATTAATTTTATCATTAATCGTAAACAAGATGAATGATAAATTAACCCGATGAATGGTTAATTTTACCATTCATCATTGATTTCTGAAAGATTTTGAACCTTTTTTTTATGAAAAAAATTGATTAGAGGTGCATTTTAATGCAGATTTATGAATGTAAAAAAAAATTCAAAAAAAAAAAATTTTTATTTTGCTTATCCGGTTTGTACTCCTTTTAAGCTTATCCATGGATCGTGCCCCTATATATATATATATATATATATATATATATATATATATATATATATATATATATATATATAACTGATTACCATTCATCTAACCAATGTTAGGAAGGAAACAAAATCACAGTAGCAGAGCAAAATTGAATCTAATAAATCAAAGACATAAATCACAGTAGCTGAACAAAATCGAATCTCATAAATCAAAGAGCAAAATTGAATCTCATGAATCAAAAACATCCAACAGTTTCACAAAAATTCAATTAGGAATGGAGAACATACCTTATATTGAAGATGAGAAATGAAAATGAGCAAAGGATGAGAAATTGGTGGCGTGAAATTGGTTATACCCTAGTCTGACAACGACAGAATACGGTGAGAAAATTGGGAAGAAAAGCATGCACATTGTTTGTATGAAAACCCATAATCAAATTAGGGAAATAAGCGGCTAGTGGAAATTAGAGGACACGTAGGAACAAAAGCGTAAGACACGTGTGTACTGAGACCATGTGTTTAATGATTAAAAAAACCCAAAAACGAGGGATCGAACGCCGGTATAAATGGATGATGTGACGACCGCCAAAATAGCCATTGACGACGCCGTCAACTTAGGTCCCGTTACGTGGTCATAGTCCCTAAATGAGACGAGTAAAGGGACCTAAGTTGACGGCGCCGTCAATGGCAATTTTGGTGGGTCGTCACAGTTGGTATCAGAGCGTTGGTTGTAGGGATCTAGGATATGCATTATTATGTCTGACAGAGTCGTTAGGACGCATTAGTGAGTCTAGACTACAACCCAATAGTTAATCATTGCATTCTGACTTGCATTCGCTATAGGTAGCACTTACTTGACTACTTGTGCATTCATACTTGAAACTGTCTTAGGTGAACTTCTTAATTGTACCTAACTCTCGTCATTCGAATTTGTATTCTGCCACTTTCTGGTAATACACGTAAATTCAAGTTTCATACACGTAAGGATGACGACGACTTCATTAGTTATACTAGTTCGGGAACTCTATCTCCCAGGTTGTTATTCACCATCATTCCAGCTTACTATCCACAAGTGTTGTAAAGTTTCCACCACTATGGCAATCATTAACCACTACTGATGTTACACCGGTGTTCTTCACTATCTACCACTTCTTGTTACTACCACCACTACTCTAGGTGAGTATCGTCATCACTACTTATCACTACGGTTGCGTACTACTCGTTATCATAATTCGTTACTCTTTTCGTACCTAAAGACATTATTGTTTGACTTGAACCATATTGACATGAACAATCATTTATACATTTCCCTCGAGAAACGCTTCTTCAAAGTTGCACTAATTCTTTCGATTCAATACGAGTCACGTTAGAGATATCGTTACACTTTGTTCATTTTGAATCTTCACGATTACATGAATTTGATTTTATGGAGTGATGTGGGAATGGAGGTATGAGTTAGTGTAATATAACGACACTCGATCAACGTGGTTATATTATAGTAAGTCATACCAAAGTTCTAATGACACGTGATGGTGATTGGACTCGATCAACCTAGTCACCACCATGTGCCATGTACATGACTTTATTATTTTTTTTTTTTTTGAACATCCGAAAACTCTGAGAATATTGATAACAACCATACCAAGGACACACCTTTGATTATCGCCAAATCATATTGATGCTTCTCAATAAATGACCAATTCTTTCAACTTCAAAACATAAGATACACGTGTATACTATCTCGTTTTCGCACAGTTTTATCGACGAACTACAAAATGTTTGATATGTTCATATCGAGGCGGAAACTTCTCTCGTATTACACTCGTACTTCCGCATAAGGAAATCTTTTATCTAAATTCTCAATGGAGAGAGAGACTCTTCATGTTATACTAGTATTCGCCATGAGGGTGAATAGTCCTAACGAACGTTTTCAGAAACCGATAAGAAACTTGTTCTAACAAACGTTTTTCAGAAACCGATAAGATGGGAAAAACTAGTACAACTATACATTATAGGAATTCTCTCTCGACACGGTGTGCCATTGTCATTTATTCCGGATTGAGATACTCGTTTCACTTCTAAATTTTGGAGTGCCTTAAAAGAAGCCTTGGGGACACGTTTAAACATGAGTACCGCGTATCATCCACAAACCGATGAACCAAGCAAACTTACAATTCAAACCTTGGAAGACGTATTACGAACTTGTATTGTTGCCCTTTAGCCGATTCCTCTTACAATGATAGTTATCATTCGAGTATTAACACCGCATCTTTCGAAGCTTTATGTGGCCGCAAATGTCGTTCTCCTAATTGTTGGGCCGAAGTAGGCGACAAACAAACCACTGGACCCGAACTCATTCATGAAACAACCGAGAAATTGTTCAAATCCAAGAAAGGCTCAAGACGGCCCGTAGTCACCACTATGCCGATGTTAGATGTAAGCCTTTCGAATTCCAAGTGGGTGACCGCGAAATGTTAAAAGTCGCAACTTAGAAAGGTGTAATATGTTTCGAGAAACGTAGAAAGCTAAATCCGCAATATTTTGATCCTTTTGAAATCTTGGAGCGTATTGTACCTGTTGCTTACCGTTTAGATCTCCCGACTCAATTGAGCTCCGTTCATCCTACATTCCATGTATCAAACTTAAAGAAGTGTCTTACCGAATAAGAACTTGTTATTCCTTTCGATGACAAACTCCACTTCATGAGAAAACCGGTTGGAATTATGAATAGTGAAACCAAATTTTAAAACAAGTAAAATCCCGATTGTCAAAGTTCGTTGAAATGCCAAAAGAGGACCCGAGTTTACGTGGGAGAGGCAAGATCAAATGAAAAAGAAGTACCCTCCCTTATTCGTGGAATTGGCAACGCAAGGTCTCGAGGAGGAAACAACGACTACTACTTCCAACTAAATTTCAGGACAAAATTTCTTTTAAGATGTAGGTAATGTAATAACCCGCCTTTTTCTGTTAATTTATTTTAACGCCCGTCTTTTTTTTAGATAATATCTTTCGTTATCTAAATTCGTATTTTCCGTGATTAGCGTTTTAATATTTTCGTTATTTAATTTCAACATCTCTCGTTTACTCTAGCATTTTTAAATTAATTCGTTCGGTTAATTCACGCACCCGCTTTTAAACCCGAGGAACGAACTTTGCCAATTGACCAAAGATGTAACTAGTTGTTGACTAGTCAATCACCACCCGCCTCCCACCTCTCATTTTCTCTTATCTCTTTCTTAATACTTCCATCTTTTTCTCTCAAACTCACAAAACAAAGATTCATCATCTAAATTCGATCTAGCAAGCTTTCAACAAAACAAATTGTACTTTTAGAATCCTCTCTACATCCTCTACGTTTGGATACTAATTTCACTACTTGGGGTAAGGTTTCTAAAAACTCTAGATTTCTCTAAATTCGTTTTATAGACTTGAAATGGTGTTAATTAGTGTCTATGGCTCACTAGGTTGTTGTGTATGTAAATAGTTTGCTCGATTTTGTTTGTTTTGAATAACTAGCATGAACACTTGAAATGGGTTTGTCAAATCTTTTATTTTGGATGATGAAATGTGTTTAGATGTTAATGTTTGTGTGTTCAAAGAGTTAGTTACTTCATATGCTTCGATTTGGTATGTTGGATGACTTGAAAATCTCACATTAACATGATTATTGATTTTGTGATTCTTGGTTAGGGTTTGATAGGTTTTGATATGAACATTTGAGGTCTTAAATGATAATGAGCGTTGTTGGTAAATGTTTAGTTGTGTTGTATGTATGATTACCTTCAAAACGGCATACTATATGTGTACGTTTAACGTCCAAATTGTTAGATGCAAATTATGAACTTTGAACATTTGATAATAAACATTCAATGATCATTCGAAGAGGATTCGGTTTTTGTAAATGTTGGATTTGGTTGATGATATGTGTTTAGTTGTATTCCTTCTTAAAAGAGCTTTCCAACGATATAGGATATGTGTTTTACATGTTTCTTGATCATTAAATGTGGTGGTTTGTGTTTTTGATTCGTGCATAAAAGTGCTGAAAATTTCCAAATTTCCTGACCTGGGGGCCTTGAGCGCCGCACACCATAAACTTGGAGCGCCACTCCGATTTCTGCTGACCAAAATCACTTTGTGTTTTCACAATTCCATTCCCGCTTACTCGCAACTCCGATTAACATGAAACTTGGCCAACATGCTTATATATGACTTCTCATCATTGAACAATAGTTGGAAACCCGCGCTGACCCAGTTGACTTTGACTTTGACTTTGAACAAGTTTGACTTTTAGTCAAACCTAACCAAATACGTATGCAATCTTTCTAATCTTCTTTTATACTTATATCTTGCATGAAACTTGACAACTTGACTCACATGCTATATAATCGAGTCGTAACGAGCCATAGGACTAATGGAACACATTTTGGCCGACCTTGTGTCTTACCCGGTATTGATATAACTTACTTGTTTAGGTCAAGACTAAACAACTTTCATTGCACAATGTTTAAAATGAAGTACTTTGGCATGCAACTACGGTGAGATCATGGTCCTATCTTTTCAACAACTTTTACTCTTTTAAATCATGAGATGAGAAACATATACGGTTTATACTTTTATACTTTGAACGCAAGTACGAAAACAAACATTCCACGTACGAGTCAGAACAAAAATCCCCAAGTTCAATTATCATTAGTTACACTTGCAGGGTGTAAGTGTAAGCGAGAACTTATGTTGTGTGGATCCATACGGGCCTGACGAGCCTTCATTCGGACGGTTCGCTACCGTTAGCGGATAAAATATATTTTCGGGTATAGTGTAGGTTCTAACACTATGATTTAGAGGTACCATTCAGTTAAGCCTTGATAATTGGGTGCTTGACAAACAAACAACATCTTTGGAATGCAAACGTTTTGGATAATCAACTTATACTAAATCTTGTGATTCAAAAACAACGTTTACAAATACACCTATGATTTCACCAAATGTTTCTCAGGTTCTTGATTGGCTACTTGATACATGCTTTGGCGTACACTTTGATTACTTGCTTCGGGTCAAGCATACATGCATACACTATTGATAGCTGTAGTGACCCGAACTTTTCCATGTTTATATATATATTAATTGAGATTGATATTTACATGATTAAATGTTTCCAACATGTTAAGCAATCAAACTTGTTAAGACTTGATTAATTGAAATATGTTTCATATAGACAATTGACCACCCAAGTTAACCGGTGATTCACGAACGTTCAATTAATGTTTCATATAGACAATTGACCACCCAAGTTAACCGGTGATTCACGAACGTTAAAACTTGTAAAAACTATATGATGACATATATATGGATATATATATAGTTAACATGATACTATGATAAGTAAACATATCATTAAGTATATTAACAATGAACTACATATGTAAAAACAAGACTACTAACTTAATGATTTTTAAACGAGACATATATGTAACGATTATCGTTGTAAAGACATTTAATGTATATATATCATATTAAGAGATATTCATACATGATAATATCATGATAATATAATAATTTAAAATCTCATTTGATATTATAAACATTGGGTTAACAACATTTAACAAGATCGTTAACCTAAAGGTTTCAAAACAACACTTACATGTAACGACTAACGATGACTTAACGACTCAGTTAAAATGTATATACATGTAGTGTTTTAATATGTATTTATACACTTTTGAAAGACTTCAATACACTTAACAAAATACTTCTACTTAACAAAAATGCTTACAATTACATCCTCGTTCAGTTTCATCAACAATTCTACTCGTATGCACCCGTATTCGTACTCGTACAATACACAGCTTTTAGATGTATGTACTATTGGTATATACACTCCAATGATCATCTCTTAGCAGCCCATGTGAGTCACCTAACACATGTGGGAACCATCATTTGGCAACTAGCATGAAATATCTCATAAAATTACAAAAATATGAGTAATCATTCATGACTTTTTTACATGAAAACAAAATTACATATCCTTTATATCTAATCCATACACCAACGACCAAAAACACCTACAAACACTTTCATTCTTCAATTTTCTTCATCTAATTGATCTCTCTCAAGTTCTATCTTCAAGTTCTAAGTGTTCTTCATAAATTCCAAAAGTTCTAGTTTCATAAAATCAAGAATACTTTCAAGTTTGCTAGCTCACTTCCAATCTTGTAAGGTGATCATCCAACCTCAAGAAATCTTTGTTTCTTACAGTAGGTTATAATTCTAATACAAGGTAATAATCATATTCAAACTTTGGTTCAATTTCTATGACTATAACAATCTTATTTCAAGTGATGATCTTACTTGAACTTGTTTTCGTGTCATGATTCTGCTTCAAGAACTTCGAGCCATCCAAGGATCCATTGAAGCTAGATCCACTTTTCTCTTTTCCAGTAGGTTTATCCAAGGAACTTAAGGTAGTAATGATGTTCATAACATCATTCGATTCATACATATAAAGCTATCTTATTCGAAGGTTTAAACTTGTAATCACTAGAACATAGTTTAGTTAATTCTAAACTTGTTCGCAAATAAAAGTTAATCCTTCTAACTTGACTTTTAAAATCAACTAAACACATGTTCTATATCTATATGATATGCTAACTTAATGATTTAAAACCTGGAAACACGAAAAACACCGTAAAATCGGATTTACGCCGTCGTAGTAACACCGCGGGCTGTTTTGGGTTAGTTAATTAAAAACTGTGATTTAAAAGTTGTTATTTTGGGAAAATGATTTTTATTATGAACATGAAACTATATCCAAAAATTATGGTTAAACTCAAAGTGGAAGTATGTTTTCTAAAATGGTCATCTAGACGTCGTTCTTTCGACTGAAATGACTACCTTTACAAAAATGAATTGTAACTTATTTTTCCGACTCTAAACCTATACTTTTTCTGTTTAGATTCATAAAATAGAGTTCAATATGAAACCATAGCAATTTGATTCACTCAAAACGGATTTAAAATGAAGAAGTTATGGGTAAAACAAGATTGGATAATTTTTCTCATTTTAGCTACGTGAAAATTGGTAACAAATCTATTCCAACCATAACTTAATCAACTTGTATTGTATATTATGTAATCTTGAGATACCATAGACACGTATACAATGTTTCGACCTATCATGTCGACACATCTATATATATTTCGGAACAACCATAGACACTCTATATGTGAATGTTGGAGTTAGCTATACAGGGTTGAGGTTGATTCCAAAATATATATAGTTTGAGTTGTGATCAATACTGAGATACGTATACACTGGGTCGTGGATTGATTCAAGATAATATTTATCGATTTATTTCTGTACATCTAACTGTGAACAACTAGTTGTAGGTTACTAACGAGGACAGCTGACTTAATAAACTTAAAACATCAAAATATATTAAAAGTGTTGTAAATATATTTTGAACATACTTTGATATATATGTATATATTGTTATAGGTTCGTGAATCAACCAGTGGCCAAGTCTTACTTCCCGACGAAGTAAAAATCTGTGAAAGTGAGTTATAGTCCCACTTTTAAAATCTAATATTTTTGGGATGAGAATACATGCAGGTTTTATAAATGATTTACAAAATAGACACAAGTACGTGAAACTACATTCTATGGTTGAATTATCGAAATCGAATATGCCCCTTTTTATTAAGTCTGGTAATCTAAGAATTAGGGAACAGACACCCTAATTGACGCGAATCCTAAAGATAGATCTATTGGGCCTAACAAACCCCATCCAAAGTGCCGGATGCTTTAGTACTTCGAAATTTATATCATATCCGAAGGGTGTCCCGGAATGATGGGGATATTCTTATATATGCATCTTGTTAATGTCGGTTACCAGGTGTTCACCATATGAATGATTTTTATCTCTATGTATGGGATGTGTATTGAAATATGAAATCTTGTGGTCTATTATTATGATTTGATATATATAGGTTAAACCTATAACTCACCAACATTTTTGTTGACGTTTTAAGCATGTTTATTCTCAGGTGATTATTAAGAGCTTCCGCTGTCGCATACTTAAATAAGGACGAGATTTGGAGTCCATGCTTATGATATTGTGTAAAAACTGCATTCAAGAAACTTATTTTGTTGTAACATATTTGTATTGTAAACCATTATGTAATGGTCGTGTGTAAACAGGATATTTTAGATTATCATTATTTGATAATCTACGTAAAGCTTTTTAAACCTTTATTGATGAAATAAAGGTTATGGTTTGTTTTAAAATGAATGCAGTCTTTGAAAAACGTCTCATATAGAGGTCAAAACCTCGCAACGAAATCAATTAATATGGAACGTTTTTAATCAATAAGAACGAGACATTTCAGTTGGTATCCGAGCGTTGGTCTTAGAGAACCAGAATTTTGCATTAGTGTGTCTTATCGAGTTTGTTAGGATGCATTAGTGAGTCTGGACTTCGACCGTGTTTACTTGAAAAATGATTGCTTAACAAATTTTGTTGGAAACTATATATTTTTAACATGTGAATATTATGTGATATATTAATCTCTTAACACGTTTGATATTATGTGATAGATGTCTACCTCTAGAACAAGTCCCATTGACTCATCTAATAATAATGAAGAGTCAAATGTAAATTGGAATGATTCGTGGACTGATTCACAAGTTCCCGAAGAGGAACCGGAAGAAGAGTCGGAACCGGAAGAAGAGTCGGAACCGGATGAAGAATCGGAACCGGATGAAGAAATAGAACCGGTGGGGGAAATAATAAAACGGTTAAGTAAAAGAAAATCCTCAACCAACCGACCAAGGTTAATTATGGTCAATGGTGTTTCCACCAAGGAAGCAAAATATTGGGAGGATTACCAATTCTCCGATGAATCGGATTCCAACGAGAATTCCGATGATGTTATAGAAATTACCCCAACTGAATTTAAAAAGGCAAAACAAAATAATAAGGGAAAGGGCATAAAAATAGAGAAATCTAATTCCAACCCCGATGAACTTTATATGTATCGTCAACCCCCGAAGTCCTTAAGTTGTAACAATGACCCGGGAACCTCTAAACCACCAGGTTTTTCTAAACCAATGTGGAAAACGACGGCTCATATTAGGGGAACATCAGATATCCCTAAAAACTTAGCAAAACGAACCAAAACCGAAGAAGAAGAAACAAGCGAGTCGGAATAAGATAGTTGTATTCGTGTGGTGTAATATATGTAATATAGTGTGCTTATGCTTTATGATATATGTAAAAATTACTTGTATTAATAAGTATTTTTTTTTATGAATCTAACTCTTGTCTATTTTACAGTATAAAAACACAAAATGGATAGACAATCCAATATTTTAAGAGACCTACCCGGAGACATGATTGATGAAATCTTGTCTAGAGTCGGTCAGAATTCTTCGGCACAACTATATAAGGCGAGATCAGTTTGTAAGACATTCGAAGAACGTTCCAAGAATTCCTTGGTTTATAAAAGGCTTTCGTTCGAAAGATGGGGGATATCACATTGGGAAATCCATAAGTTACGATGTGTTTACTTTGACGCATATATTGCGGGGAACCCAAATGCTATTTTACGCAACGGGTTAAGAAATTATTTTGACTCAATATATCCGAATATAGGACTTTGTGATTTAGAAAAAGCGGCTAACATGCAACATAAAGAAGCATGTTATGCTTACGGCTTAGTAATGTTCGCTTCTCACCAAAGTGAGAAAAAGAAGATCGGGCTACAACTATTAAACAAAACGTTCCTACAAGTGACGGAGTCGGTAATTGGGGTAAGAAATGAGGTTTTTAGGTTATTACGAGACTGTTGGTCATTACGTAACCCTCATCCCTTTGACGACGTTACAACACGCTGTCTTATCAACGGCCATAACGGTTATGTTCCACAAGACCAAGGATGGGAAGTAGTCCTAGTAAAACCAGAATGCATGACTTGTTTCTGGAAGTATGAATTACGTGTCTTTATTGCCTTTGCTGAACGACTTGTGTACTAGCTAGAATTATCTTCACAACTATCTTGTATCAAAGTTATTGTGTACTATATTTCATGCTTTATGTAAAATAAGCGGTATTGTAAGTTTGTAAAATATTGTATAAAAGTTTGAACGCGAAATATTATTATAATCAGTTTTTCATATAGAATTGTAGTAGTTAAATTGTATATTAGCTACTAAGTATGAACTTAACGGATAGGTACTACCCGAATTTAAACTTATAAAACGCTAATATGAAGAAAAAGCTTTTATAAATGAGTTCATATTATGCTACGAAATACTATTAACTACTCTTAATATTCTGTATGATTAACTTGTTCCATTTGACTATTTTGAAGGAAATGGCACCGACTACTCGACACACCGTGAATATGAATGAAGAGGAATTCTGTACTTTTCTAGCTTCAATCATTGCCGCAGTACAGGCTGCGCTACATACCAACAATAACCTTGGATCTAGTAGTACAGGAAATCATGTAGGATGCACCTACAAAGAATTCACTGCCTGCAAACCTTTGGAATTTGATGGAACCGAAGGACCGATCAGATTGAAACGGTGGACCGAGAAGGTCGAATTGGTGTTTTCCATAAGTAAGTGTACTGAAGAGGACAAAGTGAAGTACGCTACGCATACCTTCACAGGTTCTGCATTAACATGGTGGAATACCTATCTAGAGCAAGTGGGACAAGATGATGCGTACGCACTACCGTGGTCAGCATTCAAGCACTTAATGAACGAGAAGTACCGTCCCAGAACCGAGGTCAATAAGCTCAAGACAGAACTTAGAGGGTTACGAACCCAAGGATTTGATATTACCACGTACGAAAGACGATTCACAGAATTGTGCCTATTGTGGCCGGGAGCGTTCGAAGATGAGGAAGAGAAGATCGACGCGTTTGTGAAAGGATTACCGGAAAGAATCCAAGAAGATATAAGTTCACACGAGCCCGCCTCCATACAACAGGCATGTAGAATGGCTCACAAACTAGTGAACCAGATTGAGGAAAGAATTAAAGAACAGACGGCTGAAGAGGCCAATGTGAAGCAAGTCAAAAGAAAGTGGGAGGAAAACGGTGATAAGAATCACCAATACAACAACAACAGCAATTACAATAATAATCGCAACAATTATCCCAACAATCGTAACATCAATTGCAAATACAACAAATGGCCCAACAACAACAACAACAACAATAACATCAACTACAACAATCGTCCCAACAACAATAACAATCGCAACAACAACAACAATCAGAAGCAGCTATGCCAAAGGTGTGAAAAGTATCACTCGGGGTTCTGCACCAAATTTTGCAACAAGTGTAAAAGAAATGGTCATAGTGCGGCGAAGTGTGAGGTCTACAGACCAGGGGTTAACAGAACGAAAGGAACAAATGGTGTCGGAACGAGTAATGGCGGAGCAAGTAGTGTCGGAGCAAGTTATGCCAATGTAGTTTGTTATAAATGTGGAAAACCGGGCCACATTATTAGAAATTGCCCGAACCAGGAGAACACGAATGGACAAGGCCGCGGAAGAGTTTTCAATATTAATGCGGCAGAGGCACGGGAAGACCCGGAGCTTGTTACGGGTAAGTTTCTTATTGACAATAAATCTGCTTACGTTTTATTTGATTCGGGTGCGGATAGAAGCTATATGAGTAGAGATTTTTGTGCTAAATTTAGTTGTCCATTGACGCTGTTGGATAGTAAATTTTTACTCGAAATAGCAAACGGTAAATTAATTTCAGCAGATAATATATGCCGGAATCGAGAAATTAAACTGCGTTGCGAAATATTTAAGATTGATTTGATACCAGTAGAGTTAGGGAGTTTTGATGTAATAGTTGGCATGGACTGGCTGAAGAAGGTGAAAGCAGAAATCGTATGTTATAAAAATACAATTCGCATTGTACGAGAAGAAGGAGAACCCTTAATGGTGTACGGAGAAAAGGGCAACACGAAGCTACATCTTATTAGTAATTTGAAGGCACAAAAACTAATAAGAAAAGGTTGCTATGCTGTTCTAGCACACGTCGAGAAAGTACAAACTGAAGAAAAGAGCATCAATGATGTTCCCGTCGCAAAAGAATTTCCCGATGTATTTCCGAAAGAATTACCGGGATTACCCCTACATCGATCCGTTGAATTTCAAATAGATCTTGTACCAGGAGCTGCACCAATAGCTCGTGCTCCTTACAGACTCGCACCCAGCGATATGAAAGAACTGCAAAGCCAATTACAAGAACTTTTAGAGCGTGGTTTCATTCGACCAAGCACATCACCGTGGGGAGCTCCTGTTTTGTTTGTCAAGAAGAAAGATGGTACATTCAGGTTGTGTATCGACTACCGAGAGTTGAACAAACTTACCATCAAGAACCGCTACCCACTACCGAGAATCGACGACTTATTTGATCAACTACAAGGCTCGTCTGTTTATTCAAAGATTGACTTACGTTCCGGGTATCATCAAATGCGGGTGAAAGAAGATGATATTCCAAAGCTGCTTTCAGAACACGTTACGGTCATTACGAGTTTATGGTCATGCCGTTTGGTTTAACTAATGCACCAGCTGTGTTCATGGACCTTATCAACCGAGTGTGTGGACCATACCTTGACAAGTTTGTCATTGTTTTCATTGATGACATACTTATTTACTCAAAGAATGACCAAGAACACGGTG
Organism: Rutidosis leptorrhynchoides; assembly: GCF_046630445.1. Taxonomy (NCBI): domain Eukaryota; kingdom Viridiplantae; phylum Streptophyta; class Magnoliopsida; order Asterales; family Asteraceae; genus Rutidosis; species Rutidosis leptorrhynchoides. The sequence goes on from NC_092334.1 coordinate 549,010,311, forward strand.
AACATTTGAGAAAGGTGTTAGAAGTATTAAGGAAGGAAGAATTGTACGCTAAATTTTCAAAGTGTGCATTTTGGTTGGAAGAAGTTCAATTCCTCGGTCACATAGTGAACAAAAAAGGTATTAAGGTGGATCCGGCAAAGATAGAAACTGTTGAAAAGTGGGAAACCCCGAAAACTCCGAAACACATACGCCAGTTTTTAGGACTAGCTGGTTACTACAGAAGGTTCATCCAAGACTTTTCCAGAATAGCAAAACCCTTGACTGCATTAACGCATAAAGGGAAGAAATTTGAATGGAAGGATGAACAAGAGAAAGCGTTTCAGTTATTGAAGAAAAAGCTAACTACGGCACCTATATTGTCATTGCCTGAAGGGAATGATGATTTTGTAATTTGTTGTGACGCATCAAAGCAAGGTCTCGGTTGTGTATTAATGCAACGAACGAAGGTGATTGCTTATGCGTCTAGACAATTGAAGATTCACGAGCAAAATTATACGACGCATGATTTGGAATTAGGCGCAGTTGTTTTTGCATTAAAGACTTGGAGGCACTACTTATATAGGGTCAAAAGTATTATATATACCGACCACAAAAGTCTTCAACACATATTTAATCAGAAACAACTGAATATGAGGCAGCGTAGGTGGATTGAATTGTTGAATGATTACGACTTTGAGATTCGTTACCACCCGGGGAAGGCAAATGTGGTAGCCGACGCCTTGAGCAGGAAGGACAGAGAACCCAATCGAGTAAAATCTATGAATATAATGATTCACACTAACCTTACTACTCAAATAAAGGAGGCGCAACAAGGAGTTTTAAAAGAGGGAAATTTAAAGGATGAAATACTCAAAGGATCGGAGAAGCATCTTAATATTCAGGAAGACGGAACTCGGTATAGGGCTGAAAGGATTTGGGTACCAAAATTTGGAGATATGAGAGAAATGGTACTTAGAGAAGCTCATAAAACCAGATACTCAATACATCCTGGAACGGGGAAGATGTACAAGGATCTCAAGAAACATTTTTGGTGGCCGGGTATGAAAGTCGATGTTGCTAAATACGTAGGAGAATGTTTGACGTGTTCTAAGGTCAAAGCTGAGCATCAGAAACCATCAGGTCTACTTCAACAACCCGAAATCCCGAAATGGAAATGGGAAAACATTACCATGGATTTCATCACTAAATTGCCAAGGACTGCAAGTGGTTTTGATACTATTTGGGTAATAGTTGATCGTCTCACCAAATCAGCACACTTCCTGCCAATAAGAGAAGATGACAAGATGGAGAAGTTAGCACGACTGTATTTGAAGGAAGTCGTCTCCAGACATGGAATACCAATCTCTATTATCTCTGATAGGGATGGCAGATTTATTTCAAGATTCTGGCAGACATTACAGCAAGCATTAGGAACTCGTCTAGACATGAGTACTGCCTATCATCCACAAACTGATGGGCAAAGCGAAAGGACGATACAAACGCTTGAAGACATGCTACGAGCATATATTATTGATTTCAGAAACAGCTGGGATCGACATCTACCGTTAGCAGAATTTTCCTACAACAACAGCTACCATTCAAGCATTGAGATGGCGCCATTTTAAGCACTTTATGGTAGAAAGTGCAGGTCTCCGATTTGTTGGAGTGAAGTGGGGGATAGACAGATTACGGGTCCGGAGATTATACAAGAAACTACCGAGAAGATCATCCAAATTCAACAACGGTTGAAAACCGCCCAAAGTCGACAAAAGAGCTACGCTGACATTAAAAGAAAAGATATAGAATTTAAAATTGGAGAGATGGTCATGCTTAAAGTTGCACCTTGGAAAGGCGTTGATGGATTTGGTAAACGAGGGAAATTAAATCCAAGGTATATTGGACCATTCAAGATTATTGATCGTGTCGGACCAGTAGCTTACCGACTTGAGTTACCTCAACAACTCGCGGCTGTACATAACACTTTCCACGTCTCGAATTTGAAGAAATGTTTTGCTAAAGAAGATCTCACTATTCCGTTAGATGAAATCCAAATCAACGAAAAACTTCAATTTATCGAAGAACCCGTCAAAATAATGGATCGTGAGGTTAAAAGACTTAAGCAAAACAAGATACCAATTGTTAAGGTTCGATGGAATGCTCGTAGAGGACCCAAGTTCACCTGGGAGCGTGAAGATCAGATGAAGAAGAAATACCCGCATCTATTTCCAGAAGATTCGTCAACACCTTCATCAGCTTAAAATTTCGGGACGAAATTTATTTAACGGGTAGGTACTGTAGTGACCCGAACTTTTCCATGTTTATATATATTAATTGAGATTGATATTTACATGATTAAATGTTTTCAACATGTTAAGCAATCAAACTTGTTAAGACTTGATTAATTGAAATATGTTTCATATAGACAATTGACCACCCAAGTTAACCGGTGATTCACGAACGTTCAATTAATGTTTCATATAGACAATTGACCACCCAAGTTAATCGGTGATTCACGAACGTTAAAACTTGTAAAAACTATATGATGACATATATATGGATATATATATATATATAGTTAACATGATACTATGATAAGTAAACATATCATTAAGTATATTAACAATGAACTACATATGTAAAAACAAGACTACTAACTTAATGATTTTTAAACGAGACATATATGTAACGATTATCGTTGTAAAGACATTTAATGTATATATATCATATTAAGAGATATTTATACATGATAATATCATGATAATATAATAATTTAAAATCTCATTTGATATTATAAACATTGGGTTAACAACATTTAACAAGATCGTTAACCTAAAGGTTTCAAAACAACACTTACATGTAACGACTAACGATGACTTAACGACTCAGTTAAAATGTATATACATGTAGTGTTTTAATATGTATTTATACACTTTTGAAAGACTTCAATACACTTAACAAAATACTTCTACTTAACAAAAATTCTTACAATTACATCCTCGTTCAGTTTCATCAACAATTCTACTCGTATGCACCCGTATTCGTACTCGTACAATACACAGCTTTTAGATGTATGTACTATTGGTATATACACTCCAATGATCAGCTCTTAGCAGCCCATGTGAGTCACCTAACACATGTGGTAACCATCATTTGGCAACTAGCATGAAATATCTCATAAAATTACAAAAATATGAGTAATCATTCATGACTTATTTACATGAAAACAAAATTACATATCCTTTATATCTAATCCATACACCAACGACCAAAAACACCTACAAACACTTTCATTCTTCAATTTTCTTCATCTAATTGATCTCTCTCAAGTTCTATCTTCAAGTTCTAAGTGTTCTTCATAAATTCCAAAAGTTCTAGTTTCATAAAATCAAGAATACTTTCAAGTTTGCTAGCTCACTTTCAATCTTGTAAGGTGATCATCCAACCTCAAGAAATCTTTGTTTCTTACAGTAGGTTATAATTCTAATACAAGGTAATAATCATATTCAAACTTTGGTTCAATTTCTATAACTATAACAATCTTATTTCAAGTGATGATCTTACTTGAACTTGTTTTCGTGTCATGATTCTGCTTCAAGAACTTCGAGCCATCCAAGGATCCATTGAAGCTAGATCCACTTTTCTCTTTTCCAGTAGGTTTATCCAAGGAACTTAAGGTAGTAATGATGTTCACAACATCATTCGATTCATACATATAAAGCTATCTTATTCGAAGGTTTAAACTTGTAATCACTAGAACATAGTTTAGTTAATTCTAAACTTGTTCGCAAATAAAAGTTAATCCTTCTAACTTGACTTTTAAAATCAACTAAACGAATTGTTCTATATCTATATGATATGCTAACTTAATGATTTAAAACCTGGAAACACGAAAAACACCGTAAAATCGGATTTACGCCGTCGTAGTAACACCGCGGGCTGTTTTGGGTTAGTTAATTAAAAACTATGATAAACTTTGATTTAAAAGTTGTTATTTTGGGAAAATTATTTTTATTATGAACATGAAACTATATCCAAAAATTATGGTTAAACTCAAAGTGGAAGTATGTTTTCTAAAATGGTCATCTAGACGTCGTTCTTTCGACTGAAATGACTACCTTTACAAAAATGAATTGTAACTTATTTTTCCGACTCCAAACCTATACTTTTTCTGTTTAGATTCATAAAATAGAGTTCAATATGAAACCATAACAATTTGATTCACTCAAAACGGATTTAAAATGAAGAAGTTATGGGTAAAACAAGATTGGATAATTTTTCTCATTTTAGCTACGTGAAAATTGGTAACAAATCTATTCCAACCATAACTTAATCAACTTGTATTGTATAGTATGTAATCTTGAGATACCATAGACACGTATACAATGTTTCGACCTATCATGTCAACACATCTATATATATTTCGGAACAACCATAGACACTCTATATGTGAATGTTGGAGTTAGCTATACAGGGTTGAGGTTGATTCCAAAATATATATAGTTTGAGTTGTGATCAATGCTGAGATACGTATACACTGGGTCGTGGATTGATTCAAGATAATATTTATCGATTTATTTCTGTACATCTAACTGTAGACAACTAGTTGTAGGTTACTAACGAGGACAGCTGACTTAATAAACTTAAAACATCAAAATATATTAAAAGTGTTGTAAATATATTTTGAACATACTTTGATATATATGTATATATTGTTATAGGTTCGTGAATCAACCAGTGGCCAAGTCTTACTTCCCGACGAAGTAAAAATCTGTGAAAGTGAGTTATAGTCCCACTTTTAAAATCTAATATTTTTGGGATGAGAATACATGCAGGTTTTATAAATGATTTGCAAAATAGACACAAGTACGTGAAACTACATTCTATGGTTGAATTATCAAAATCGAATATGCCCCTTTTTATTAAGTCTGGTAATCTAAGAATTAGGGAACAGACACCCTAATTAACGCGAATCCTAAAGATAGATCTATTGGGCCTAACAAACCCCATCCAAAGTACCGGATGCTTTAGTACTTCGAAATTTATATCATATCCGAAGGGTGTCCCGGAATGATGGGGATATTCTTATATATGCATCTTGTTAATGTCGGTTACCAGGTGTTCACCATATGAATGATTTTTATCTCTATGTATGGGATGTGTATTGAAATATGAAATCTTGTGGTCTATTATTATGATTTGATATATATAGGTTAAACCTATAACTCACCAACATTTTTGTTGACGTTTTAAGCATGTTTATTCTCAGGTGATTATTAAGAGCTTCTGCTGTCGCATACTTAAATAAGGACGAGATTTGGAGTCCATGCTTATGATATTGTGTAAAAACTGCATTCAAGAAACTTATTTTGTTGTAACATATTTGTATTGTAAACCATTATGTAATGGTCGTGTGTAAACAGGATATTTTAGATTATCATTATTTGATAATCTACGTAAAGCTTTTTAAACCTTTATTGATGAAATAAAGGTTATGGTTTGTTTTAAAATGAATGCAGTCTTTGAAAAACGTCTCATATAGAGGTCAAAACCTCGCAACGAAATCAATTAATATGGAACTTTTTTAATCAATAAGAACGGGACATTTCAATAGCATCCGTGATTTTCAACTTATATTATGTCGCAAATTATTTCATTTTTACTTTATAACTTTTGTAAACTAATACTTATTGTCGAATCGTTGGTAAACTTAAAACTTTGTAAGTCCTACACGTTTCAAATGAATGCGACATAATTTTGGTCAAACAAGTCTCATTTAGGGACTATGACCTCGTAACGGGACCTAAGTTGACGGCGCCGTCAATGGCGATTTTGGCGGGTCGTCACAGATGATAGTGGAATTTGAGTTTGTTTTGAGTTAAGAAGATGCTCCTAGAAAGGCTTTTACTAAGGAATTTGACTCATGATTGATTTGAAGCAAAGGTGATTTTTTGTGGATATTGATGATCTAAAGCCTTTCTAGGAGCAAGTTTTGAGTTGAACTGAGTGTGTGATGGTAAACTTTTGAAGATTTAGTTTAAGCTTGAATTTGATTGTTGATATTTGAGGTTGTTGAAAAGATTGAAGCTTGTGAAATTTTGGTTGATATTTGTTGAAATGGCTTAAAGGAGAATTTCTTGAAAGTCAAACTTGGTCAAAGTCTTGAAAGTCAAGGTTGAAAGATGTGGAAATTGATAATTAAAGGAATTTTGTGAAGAAATGTTAAGATTGGATTGGTTCGAAGATTTGGTTGAAGGCTTAAAGATTAACAAAGTAAACGAGGTAATTGTTTAAAGTTGTTAAGTGTTTTTGAGATTGTGCTTGAAGAATTGAATTGTGAAAAGACCATGCTTAAAATTTCAAGTTGCAATAGCCAAAGTAGGTCAACATTTTGAAGATGTGTTTAAGTTTAGGCTTGCTCGAGGACAAGCAAGACTCAAGTGTGGGGAATTTTGATATTGCTCGATTTATACATATTTATCCTCGTAATATCCTCCTTAATTTGTTGTGTTTTGATGTGATTAGTGATCGTTAGTGATGGTTTGTTGGTTAGAAGATGGTTCAAGGTAAAAATAGCCCAAAAGATGGTTCAAGATAGTATATAATCGTGACGAGATACTCTGGAAATGAGAGAGAAAAGGGTGTTTCGAACAGGTTCGCCGGTAAGTGCTTCAGGTTCTTCGCCAAGAGGTGAATGTGGTGGATGGAAGGGATCACCGTCTTCTTGTCTCCAATAATTAAGTAGATTACGAACCCATCCCCAATTCATCCAGAATAGATAATGGCTAATTGGTTGATTCATTCCGGTCACACTGCTTTCGGAGCTGGAGTGGAAATCCATATCGGAATAGCTGTCGGAATCTAAGGAATTTGAACTAGATACAGGATCCATCTTGTGTAATCAGGGAAATGATTTTTGATGTGAAATAGATTATAGAACTTAGATTTGGTATTCTTCAATACATATTTTACATATGTATATATAATACCAAAATCCCATAAATTACGGAGGAATTTTCGGAAGATATCAGGCAAAGTTTACAGTAACAGATATGATAAGATATAAATTCGTCTGTACACTATCTATGCAATAAATGCAGAAAAACGCGCCTAGACTTAAGAATGATAAGCAAGTAATTTCTGACAAGAAATGATAAGCAAAACTCGGTAAAAACAGATACGGTCATAGTCCAGACTCACTAATGCATCCTAACAATTACCAGTTAAACACACTAATGCAAATTCTGGTTCCCTATGACCTCAAGCTCTGATGCCAACTGTGATTGACCCGTCCAAATCCATTTGGGCGAATACATCATTCATCGATTTCATAGTGAGGTACTGACCTCTACATGATACGTTTTGTAAACATTACATTCTTTTGAAAAGGCACACCATAAATGAATATCAATTTTCAAGGTTTTCGACATCTGATGATTTCTACATATAGACAATCACCGTAAATAATAGTTTACCATAATACATCTGTTGTCAATGCAGTCAAAATAAGATACATGGTGATGATTTTATGAATGCAAAGTTTTCTCGAATAAAGCATGTATGACTCCATGCACATAGCTTGTATAACGTATAAGCAAACAGCGGAAGACTTCTAGGGACCTGAGAATAAACATGCTTAAAAGTGTCAACACAAAGGTTGGTGAGTTCATAGTTTTAATGTTGCGCATAATCTGTATATAAAGGTGGATTACAAGATTTTAGTTATTTCATCCAGAAACGTTTATCAAAATATTCTACAAGATTGAGCACTCTGGTAACTAAACTTTAATGTATATATAATAAGTACCCCTATTTTAACATACATGCAACCAACATGTACAATACACGCAAACCAACGTGTACTAAACTCACATAGCATACGTCTGTTTTATAGTTCAGGATATGGTTTCTATACCTGGAATAGACGGGGATGTCAAGCCCTATGGATCCATATATAACTACTCGCGCCCACCAGTTCTTATAACCGGCAGTTACTAGTTACTAAAGCTAAGGGATTTTTGGTTCAAACTCAGTGTAGAATTAAGTATGTACTTGTGTTCATTGCGTTTAAAATAAAGTGCATATATTCTCAGCCTAAAAAATTAGATTGCAAAAGCAATTAAAATGGGATTTATAAACTCACTATACTGTATTTAGTAGCAATTATGCATATGACGACACTGAACAAGTGCAGGGTTGGCCTCGGATTCACGAACCTATAATAGTTATATATATATATATATATATATATATATATATATATATATATATATATATATATATATATATATATATATATATTAAAATATATAACAAGCTAGGTCAGGTCATAGTGTATCACAATCCTAATGCTCGAGACCGACATGCAAAAGTTAACAAAAGTCATCTCAAAAGTCAATCTGACCCAATATGATCTTTAAATCTATACATGTTTATTATATTAACATAGTATAAGTCTTGATAATTGAACGAATTTATAATTTATCAAACTCAAAATATTATTTATTTCAAGAGCTATATTATATTTGAATTATCATGGCAATCAAAAATATTTTATTATTTCACATAGTTTTCCAATACTTGTAAAATCAGATTATAGTGTTTATAAAGTTTTAAAATATGATAAGACAGTCAACTTTGACAATTGTTCAACAAAACGAGACGTGCCTTATATAGAAATTCATTTACTCGATTAGTAATATCTAAAAATCCAATTTATCAATCTCATAGACAAGTTGTTTAAATATTAATTTACAGTTTCAAACACAATTTCAATTAACGTCAAACATAATTCAGTTGACCATATCTTTTAATCCGTTCATCGAAATCACGCGATTTCTAAATGAAAAGTTATTAATTTTTCGATAGCTTTCCAACGACATGCATATCATATACTTTATATCAGTAGTACATGTGTTAAATTCGTGATTCATCATAAAACTATCTAACGATGATATCTAGCATACAAGCATGCATAAATATATATACTCGAGCACTAGACATGGATACCCTATTAATATATAAAAGTTAAGATATGAATGCTCACGTATCAATATTGTGATTCAATATTGTAGGAAAGTACCTAGACGCAACGGAGATGATAAACACTAGGTTTGACTTGCGAACAATACCCACGAATATTACCCATAACCTCCATAGCTATAACCCATAATTTCCTTAGCTTTGACTTATTTGAAAACTCGGTTTGAAATCATTTGAGCAGAACTTCATCGTAGTATTTTATGTATAATACTACTAATAATAATACTCCTAACTATAAGATTAATAATAATATTAATCTTAATAATAATAATAATAATAATAATATAAATATAAATAAATATACTATGGAGTATGTGAATTAGATAGAGAGATAGATTGAATTGTGAAATGGTTCGGTAGGATTGATCGAATATATATATATATATATATATATATATATATATATATATATATATATATATATATATATATATATATATATATATATATAAAATATAATAATATAATTATATAATTATAATATAATAATATAGAAAATAAAAACTGCCGACAGTTTTCGCCGGACCGGTATTTCGTACTCTGTTGCTAATAATTGACGGGTAAAAGTATAAATAAAAAATATTTCACTTTTCATAATTGAATACATATATTTATTTTGGTCGTAAGCTTTATAAAACTAGTTGTAAAAAGGTTCATTTATTTATAAAATTA